>NC_141155.1:44131538-44435109 GCF_053477565.2 Lygodium microphyllum | reverse complement strand
ATACAGGAGCATGGGTTAATGCATGTTTCAATAAATCAAAAGACTTCTGTTGATTATCAGACCAATGATAAACAATACCTTTCTTTAAAAGTTTAGTCAAAGGCAAAGCAAGTAATGAAAAATTTCGCACAAACTTCCTGTAAAAACTAGTAAGACCTAGAAAAGAACGTAACTCATGCACATTTTTAGGTATAGGATAGTTCAATATTGCTTCTATCTTCTTAGGGTCAACCTTAATACCTTTTGATGACACAATATGACCTAAATATTTAATTTCTGTTTGAAAGAACTCACTCTTTTTCGGATTAGCATACAATTGATTATCTTTTAACAACTTGAAAATCAAAGACAGATGTTCATAATGTTCTTTCTCATTTTTACTGAATACCAAGATATCATCAAAGAATACTATAACACAATGCTGGTATTTCAAAAATATGCGATTCATCATTCTACTAAATATAGTAGGTGCGTTAGTCAATCCAAAAGGCATCACTAGAAATTCATAATGACCAAATTGTATTCTAAATGCAGTCTTGAATATGTCAGATTTATCTAATCTCACCTGATGATAACCAGATTTAAGATCTATTTTACTAAATATGGCAGAACCTTGTAGTTTATCCATAAGATCATCTACCCTAGGAATTGGATATCTATTCTTTACAGTAATCTTATTTAGGGCACGATAATCAATGCACATATGATAAGTATTATTTTTCTTATTTACCAACAAAACAGGTACACCAAATGGAGAACTACTAGGTCTAATTAATCCTCTATTTAATAATTCCTCAACTTGATTTTGAATTTCTTTTTGCTCTATCTGGTTATGCCTATATGGTGCTTTACAAGGTGGTTGTGTACCAGGAATTAAATCTATTTTGTGGTCTTTAGGACGTAAAGGAGGTAATCCAGGTGGTAGATCTTCAGCAAAACAATCTTTAAATTGTGTAAGGAATTCTTTGTGCCTAGGGTGCATATGTTTTTCTTTAGCTTGCAGTTCATTCATCCAAATTAGATAAGATTTATTACTTTTACGTAATGCACGTTTAGCTTGAGTATGAGTAAGCAGTGGAAAAGCATTAGATGCATGCATACCATACAATGTAATGTGTTTTCCTTGAAAATGAATTTTAATTGAATGCATGGAATAATCTATGCCAGGATTATGCTGATGACGCCAAGGCATACCTAAAATAATATCACTGGACTGTAATGGTACAACTAGAAAATTCCTTCTTTTAGTGTATTCACCAATTTGAATTTCTAAATCATGCACCTCTTGTGTTCCATTATACCTTGTGCCTAAGAATGCTGCTTTAATGCGATAATGCGTAGGAACAGTTAGTAATTTCAATTCTTTCACTAACTTTGCAAAAATAAAATCATGTGTACTACCATCATCATGCAAAATAATCTTTTCTTTTCCATGCACTAAACATTTCATTTTCAACAAAGAATGTGGAGTTGGCATACCTGGTAAAGTATCCGAAGGAGTAGTAATATCATCTTCATCTTTCGTAAAGTCAGGCATTTCCTCATGTTCTTCATCTTCCATTGCTCCAAGATAGTTGATATGGTCGTGTGGCTTCTTCAATTGGCAATTGGCTGCTAGATGTCCAGGTTGATGGCATTTGTAACACATTATAAGTTTGGCTTTAGATACATTGTTTGCAATGGCAGGAAGTCTAGGAATATTAGGATTTGGATGTGAAGATGGCTTAGGGTTTTGATTGGTATTTGATGGTAAAGGAGGTGGTTTTGTCCAAAACTTATGGAAAGATGATGAAGGAAATCGACTTTGATTGAATCTTCTAAAATTTGAATTGAATTGCTCAGAACCATAATTACCATTTGCTTGAAATTGTTGTGGACGCTTGTCTCTTCCTCGAATCTTGTATTCAGTGTCATGAGCTAAAGAAATTGCATCTTCAAGAGTTGCAGGCTTGAACATATTGACTTCAGTGTAGTAATGCCCAAGTAATCCAGACATATACTTGCGCTTGTGAGTCGCTTCAGGTACGTCTTCAAGCATGCATAATTGGAGTAAGGCATTCCAAAAGTGTTCGGTGTACTGAGAAATAGGCTCACGATCTCTTTGCTGAAGAATTTCCATTGCTTTATGGCTTTTTCATGGAATTGTGGAGGAAGGAAATTCTGCATAAACTTCTCCTTGAAACTCTCCCAGGTAGTGGGACAATCTATACTCTTACGAACCACGGTCCACCAAAGAGATGCTCTATCCACTAAATGATTAGTGACACACTTGATTTTATCTTTTTCAGCATATGTCTCTTCATGAAAGTAATCATCAAACTATCTGATGAATGCAAGAACAGTTTTTCCATCTCGAGTACCATTGAAAGTACGGAATTTGAAATTTCTTTTACTTATCTTTGTTTCTTTGCAGATGGATTGAGCTTCAAGAGTCGCATCAATGGTTCGTCGGATAAGATCTTCGGGTTGTGGTTCCTCTTTGTCGGTAGTCGATTTTTGTAAATTGGCCAATTGAACTTGCAATGCTTGCCGGGCTCTTCGTTCTTCATCCAACTGCATCATAATTAAATCCAACTTTTGTTCCACTGTAGGTTCAGGAAGATCGCCTTCAGCCATTAAATCATCCATATTTTGTTCCGTCATCCTGCAAAAATTCAAAAGACCTCACACTCTCAAAATCCAATTAGCGGGATGAGCGTAGCTCAAGATCGGGTGTACAAGGCTTATATATTTTTGTTTGGCTTTCACAGTCTTCGTCTTTGGCAATTGCGGGATTTGAAACCTTTGTAAAATCTATGTTTGACCTTCTACCTGTGCTGAAACTAGTTCAGCAAGTTTGCGTATGCGAACAGAGTCTTCCAGGGAACAACTTTGCAGTTCGGTGCTTCTGCGCAGGAACAGTCCTTATGGGAGTTTTGGGCACAAGTCAGTTCTGACTTCTGGTGACTTGCTGGACTTGCAGAATAAGTCAGTTCCTACTTGGGAAATAAGAAAGCTTTGGTATACTTGATTGACTAAGAAGCTTTAAGCTTCTTACACTGTCGTGAATTTTTAGGACATATTCATGTCCTTGGCGAATTTGTCGCCGCCCAGAAGATGTTGCTACCGCCCGTCCCTCGATTTAAAAATTTGAAGCTTTCTAAGCTTCTTATTAAGATTTCTAAGCTTTAAACTTAAGCTTTTAAGCTTTATGAAAGATATGGATATTACTATTTTCTTTGTACAAAACGACTTAGAGAGGGGATGTAAGAGCGGTCTTCCACCGTTAAGGCAGGTCCTTCATGATTAGAGGCTGTAAACAGAGGTTCTTGACCGCTAGAAATCCACCCGTATCGACCGTTCGTGATGAGACTGACCGTAGAGCTCGATCGTTCCAGGAGCTCCGCCTTCGCACAAGATGGGTAGCGATTGGAAGCTCTCGATCTCAGCTTCGCTTTGATACCCACTTTTTTTGAGGAAGCTATGGGTCATGAGTATTAGGAGAAAGCCATGTATGAAGAAATGGTTGTATTGAATGTAAATTAGACTTGGGATTTGGTACTATTTTCTAAAAGGAAGAAAGCTATAAACTACAAGTGGATTTACAAAGTAAAGTACAAAACATATATATGTAAATATATAGAAGGCCCAAATTGGTTTCCAAATGTTATAAACAAACTTAACAATTGATTATGAGGATACTATTGCTCTACTGGCAAAGATAATAACTGTAAGAGATATCATTATAGTGGATGCAACAAAAGGGCTTGCATCAAAGGGATGTAAAGAGATGCAAGAAGAAGTATCTATGGAGAAGACATGTGGTTATGAGAACATGGTTTACCCTTGTTGTGTGTGGAGGTTACACAAAGCCTTGTATGGGTTGAAATAGGTACCAAGAGCATCACATGACAAGATAGCATAGTATTTTTTCTGTATTGGTTTCCACATTGGAAATTGAATTCACTTGCTTTATGAGCATTAGAGTGATAGAGGCACAATTGTGATTACCTTTTATGTGAATGATCAAATTGTTGGGGATAATAAAATGCAAGAGTTGGAGCATGTGAAGAGGCTTTTAAAGAAAAATTTTGACATCAAAGATTTGGAAGGGAAAATGTGTTTTATCATTCATGAAACATTGGGTTTCTTGCCAACTATATGCTTCTCATGTTGTCACAATAAATGAAAAATCTCTTTTTTATATGTTTTCCCAAATCATCTAGTAGCTTGTGCATCTAAGCTATATCACATGGTGGCATACATGTACTCTACCTCTATACTCAATAATGTAAAAATGAGATGTTTCCTACTCCTCCAAGTCACTACCCCACTCCCAAAGTAAAATACATAGCCATTGCTGGACTTTCCATCATACACACTACCTGTCCAATCTACATTAGTATAACCAAATCACTTTACCAACCAAGTCAGCCTCATAAAGGATACCATAATCTATTGTGGCCTTCTACAAGGTATGTCTTACACTATCCAAATGAGGCTTGTAGCACCTGCATAGGCTTACTCTCCAAGTCAATTGTATAGTTACAATCTAATCTAGTGACAGTAGTGACGATTAGAATTTCCACCATCTTTCTATACATTATGCGATCCTCCAATGTTGAGATATTTGCAATCACACCTATTGTAGCCTCTTTGTATGAGGCAGTTCTGGGCTTAGGACATGCAGGCAGATTGAATCCCATATGCACAAAAAGGAAAACTGCAACCCATCCAACAACTATAAAGCATTGTACTTGACTACCACTTTAATAGATGATGAATGCAATATCATGATGCTTTACAATTTTAGTTAGTGTCTTGGTCATTGTCAGTCTTATACACAGGATTGTGTTTATGAGTCCAAATCTCAATCTTGGAACCTAATTCACTTGTATGCCATCATGAACTTAATCTTCATCTTCGATCCACCATAGCCACTACCATGCTCTAGATCCATGCCGTTTCACATGATATCAGAGCTTAGTTGAGCATGGCGCTGCCTCTCTGGTCTCTTCTCACCTCTGATCATCTCTGCTCAGCTTACATCCAGCTGAGGCCCTCATTTTCAACTCCATCTTCATCTTGACCTTGAGTCTGCCATAGCCAAATAACACATACCTCTGTTGGAGCTTCTTGATCTCCTCATCTAGGCCATAACTCTTGAAGTTTTCTTCTAGAGATATCTTCCCTAGGTCGAGGCACTCATCTTTTCCCATCAAAGCTTGACATTACTCGTCGCAGAGCCCGTTGAATTCATCATCATTATCTCAAAAAGGCACAGATCAGGTCGTATTGCTGTTGCTGTGCGCACAGGCAGCGATCTTCCCTCCAAACATAGGGTTTTTGAAGCCCATCTCATAAGCTTTCTACCCACCAGATATCTCGCACAATGATCACTTGTACATGTTGCTATCATAAAAAAACCAGTCGCCTGTGAACCCTAAACAGAGGGCAGCCATAGCCTTTGAGCTCAAAGCTCATAAGCCTATTCAATTTCTCATTCCATTGGGCTCAACAAAAAATTTGCAACTCTGATCTACTCACTGCCTCATTCAAATCAGCAAGGGAAGTGAGAAATGAAAGCTCAAGAATCAACATCAAGTGCTTGAATTACATAGTATCTCTTGATACTAGTCTAGTGCTTCTTGGCACTTGTGTTTTTTTAACACATTCAAGATCATCCGGATTGCTGGTTATTCTCAGTCATTTGAAGCTGATTCCTGGTCGTACTAATGCCAAACATGAAGATCTTTAAGTGGATGCTTCTCATGAGGAGTAGCATTACTCTTGCTGCTCATTTCAACTACATAGAAGACTTGTTTATTCCACTTGCAGGGATGGATAGACTTACTTGTTCTAAAGTGCAATCAATGATCTCATTCGAAGCTTTTGAAGACATTCAAGCTACCTTGGTAATCATGCAAATCTCAAAGATGATACCTTTGCTTGAGGGGGACATGAACATGAAGACTAATGCAACTAATGCAAGCAAAGCCAATAAAGAAGAAGACCAGGAGAACCTAGAAGAAGAGGACAAAAGGATCAAAGTGGTGGACGCTGAAGCTACAAGCAAAGTGAAGAATAAGTACAAGATCAAGCTAGACTACATCGACAAGAAGACCTATAATAAATTGAAGATCTATGTGAAAAGAAATGCTGAAAACTGCAAGGGCTTGACGGTCCTTGACCCAATTTTTTACTAGACATTTTTTAGCCTTGTAATGTCTTTATCATAAGATTGTAAACTCCTCATGTAGCCTTATACTACAGCCTCTGTACACTTTTTGAGGTCCGTGTTACAACCTTTGGATGTCCACCATGTTTGTGGTACCCACACTTAGTCTTTTTTGCGACAGCCTCTGGTGTTTTGCCATTTCTATGGTACACACTTTGTACTTCTGGCTATGATTGAGGAGGGGTGTTGAGATATTTGCAATTACACCTATTGTAGCCTCTTTGTATGAGGCGGTTTTGGGCTTAGGACATGTAGGCAGACTGAATCCCATATGCACAAAAATGAAAACGACTACCCATCCAAAAACTATAAAGCATTGTACTTGACAACCACTTTAATAGATGATGAATGCAATATCATGATGCTTTACCATTTCAGTTAGTGTCTTGGTAATTGTCAGTCTTATACATAGGATTGTGTTTATGAGTCCAAGTCTCAATCTTGGAACCTAATTCACTTGAGTAACAGGTCAAGTCTTTGTTTATGTCATCATGAACTTAATCTTCATCTTCGATCCACCATAGCCACTACCATGCTCTAGATCCATGCCTTTTTCACATCCCATATCTTACCCACAATAGTATTTAGCTTCACATTTTGATCTAATGTCTTTGAGATTGGCTTACAATTAGCCATACCATACTTTGTCAATATATCCAAGGTGCATTGCCTTTATGGGAGCCATATCCCCTTAGATGCTCTTATCACCTCAATTATCAGTAGAATTGGTCTTGATAGGTGACATTGATCTCATATATGTGAGCATAGAGGAGTAAGATGCAGATATTTGTACCAAGCCCTAGGAATAGAAAGCTTTTACTTGGAGTACATGCCATGGAGTTAAGCTTGATGGGAATTATTAAGATGTCAAGCTCAAGACACATTGACACTCATGTACCTTCACCAACATATCATTCTAGTGATACTTTACACTTGGACGTCAATTATGCACCTATCTGAGCTACAAGATATCTATCTAGTCATTGTTCTAGTTAGCATATTCATACTATGGACCACTTGTATATTATATATGTTGTACTCTAAAAGAAGAAAAAGAAAAGACTAGGGTTTTTGGCTTCTTATCTTATGTGCATTCTTTGTGTGTTGTTTGTGTGTCTTGCAAGAGTCAACAAGCTCACTCTCTCCCCTTTGTCTTTTCTAGATCATGATTGTAGAGATTGTGATTTGTACATGGAGGCTTTGCACAAGAATCTAGAAAGGAAGGCAATACTCATGCCAACTAATTAGGATCACCCCTTGCTATACAGATTTTGGGAATGGAGGTATGTAGAAAATTATTCATGATTTATGTGTATCAAGTGTCTATGTAGCAATGGATGATGCAACCTATGGCTTCTTAATAGAAGAAGCTCCATACATTATTGCTAGTTCAAGAAGGAAAGCTAAAATTTGGTCTCATGTCTTGCAAAATACAACTAAGTGAAAGATTCCTAAATAGTGTTGAATAATGTATGGAGGAATATCAAGGGATAGTGTGGATGGAATCCATTTGGTGGAGTCTAATTAAATTTGTGCATATTTGGCAAAGGTATAGAACATATATGTTATTATTTAAGAAAAGAGAAAAAGGAAAGATGGCAATCCAAGGACTCTCAAGAGGGTATCTAGAGGGTTGGCATGACTCAACTTGATCTTTGTATGACTTCTCCTAGGCCTATACTAGAACTTATCATGGAGGACATTCAAGAAGAGAAATAAAGGAAAAAGTAGGATAAAAAGCTAAATGACAAACAAAAAGGGCACAACTTTCTTTTTTGGCATTGTTAGCCATGGTTTCAGACTTCATGTATTATGACCTTAGCATGGTTTTACCTTACTCATGTTAGTTCTATATGTGAAGTAGCCCTTAGATGCCTCATGAAGTGCATTTTGTAGGCAGTTGTAAAAACATGGCCTAATGAGGAAAACTGGTGTCATTCTTGTTTTTGCGATCTTCCTCAACTATGTTTGATGGATTCTCATTATTATATAGCATATCTGACAGTTGCACCATCGTTCATTGTGTTCATGTTCTATTCTCAGCATTTTCTATGTGTTATGTCTCTCCTTCTCTAATTATTAGTGTTAAAGTATATGTTCTTATGTCTTTATGTGATTGTATTTGAGTTGTTTGATATAAGATTAGTTATTTTCTCCATGAGTCACTATCTATACTATGCATTTTGTATAAATTAGAGTAACAACATGCATAGAGACTCCTATAGATTTAAAGAAGGCTTTAGAGGAGTGCATCTTGAACAATAAAGTTGAATTTACACTAGGAGAAATACTTGGCATCGCCAAGAGGAAGTTTCATTAGGAGACTATATATTATCAAAGAAAGAGACCACTTGTTGGAGAGCCATCACAGACTCTGATATAGGGTGAAGAGGAAATTGGTTTGCAGTGTATACATGTGATTTGTGAAGAAGATACAATTGTTGAGATTGATTATAAAGCGGCTAAAAAGGTCACTGTTGGCAATGCAAAGGTTGGAAAGGTGATGATTTGTAGTAGTAAAATAAAGGACATGCATCCTATGCATTATACAGATGGTGATGTTTCACATTTGATACCTCAAAGTCATTATTTCCATAATGATTGGACTCGTGCTACTATAGAGATAGAGCTTGAGACTCCATGTGTTTCTCTCATAGGCAATGGATCAAAGATTACTATCATGGTTAGAAGTTTGTATGAAAATGGGAAGTGGCCAGTGGATATTGACCATGGATGGAGAATGTGAGAAGCCAATAATGCAGTAGAGCAGGAGATTTGTATGTAGCCTATTGGAATGTGAAGGTTTTTGTAGGTGATATCCAAGACGAGCATAATTTCTTTTTATCGGATTCTTATTCTTATTCGATAATTCTTGGACACCCTTTGATTACTTCTGCACATATGGAGATGAAGTTTTTGGATTATGGTTCTACTTCCTCAATCCAAAGAGATATCCTCTTCTCTATCTTGAGTAATGTACCAAGGAGGTCTTTACTCAAGGTAAACTCGTAAACTCTAATATACCAATGGATAAGGCAAGCCTAAGGATTTTACTTTATACCTCTTACTAGGGTCTCAATGGAGCGAGTAAACCGAATTGACCTCCCTTATTCCTAGCTACCTTTCAAAACATAGAATCCATTGTTTTAAAGGGTATATAATATCTCTTCTCCTTCAAAGGGGCTTAGTCATAAAGTACACGAGTATTACCATATACTACATGAACTAAGAGGAAATCATAATGTCTCCCCATCAAATTTTTATCCCTTCTAAACTTAAGGTTGTCAAGGGATCCCCAACAACTTTATTGACCCTAAGCCAACACCTTTTTCTTTTTGGATTTAAAATCCATGTCACATAGTTATGGTGCTATGAAAATTTGGGGTTTTTAATATTATATGGCATTAAGATACTAGGTGGGAGACTTTGTCCTTTTCTCTTTGTTCATGTGTGATATGGAAGTTTGAATGAGCATGAAAAATTTTCCACTTTAGAGTGAGGGAGGGGACGTTCCTTGCATGTTTCTTGAATCTGGTACTGAGAATTGAGACCAAGAAGGCTTCAAGATAGCCATCATGTTATAAGAAGTTGAGAAGATTCAAGAATGCTTTTTTGCAGATCAGGAGCAAAGATAGAAAGAGAACTATGAAATTTCTCATTGTTTATGTAAATCAGGCTAGGAACATAGGTATCTTGAGAGATTACCCATTTTCACCCAAGATGTTAAGAATTGCATGGTGGGGAAACTTGCTCGAGCTGCTACGCCAAACACACACAATATACACAAGAGGAAGCTCACTCAAGAACACAATAAGAGAGATGGACGCCAAAACATTTTCTTGCTGATTTCTTCTTCTTCTTCCACACACTATAAAATGTACACAAAGTATAGATAAGATAAAACATAGAGGAAAGCGGCCTACTAAGTCAAACAATGCATAACAGACTATACTAATTGATTGGTGCTATATCTTTGCTAGTCATAGGTAGGTCTAACAAACTAAATATAATAAGTGATAAGTCAGTGGCCATGTGAGTATCATAATGACCACCAACATGCCAATTGTAGATGTGTGGACCCATCTAGCCAGGTGGTGGTCCATCATCAATGTCCACACGTGTTGAGCTTGCCACTAAACACTCCCCCTCAAGCTCAACTCTATCTTTGCAACTCCAAGTAAACTTTGAAACTTTCAAGGCTTTTCAACACCCAATTCCTTCATGAAAATGTCAGCTATATGATCCTGTGTGCTGACATATACCAAGTCAATCTCTCTTGCAAGTACCTTCTCTCTCAGAAAGTGGTAGTGCACCTCAATGTATTTTGTCTTAGCATGGAACACTGAATTCCTGGCTAGCTGTATGCTGCTCATGTTGTCACAATGAATGACAACTGGACCATCTCCATGCACATCCAAATCACCTAATAACTTTTGTAGCCATACCACCTCACATGCTACCATAGCAGCACCTCTATACTCAGCCTTCTCTGTACTCGATAAAGCAACTGTAGGTTGCTTTTTGCTGCTCCATGTAACTGCTATTCTACCAAGGGAAAAACATGAATCCACTAGTAGATCTTCTTTCTGACATGCTGCCAGCCCAATTTGCATCTATGTATCCAAAGACCTGTACATCCTTACCTGCCTCATGAAAAATTCCATAATGTAAAGTGGATTTCACCTACCTCAATATACATTTAATTGCATCTAAATGAGGCTTTCTAAGCATCTGCATAAATTGATTGACAAGGTCAACAACATAGCTTAAGTCTGGCATTGTGTTAGTTATATAAATCAAACTCTCTACTATCCTCCTAAACATAGTAGGGTATTCTATCTCATCCCCAACATCAGCATTCAACTTCACATTTTGCTCCAATGGTACTAAAAGAGGCTTATATGCTGTCATACCATACTTGGATAACATATCCAAGGCATACTACCTTTGGGATAGCCAGATACTACCATCACATTTGATCATCTCAATACCAAAAAAGTATCTTAGCTCACCCAAATCCTTCATCTCAAAATTCTTCTTCAAGAAGTCCTTCACTTCAATAATCACATTATCATTGTCACCTGTAATAATCAAGTCATCCACATAAATTATTATAATGACCAAACTTGCATCTCCCCTTCTCACATAAAGTGAGTGATCAACATCAGAAATACAAAATCCAATATTGACAAGATACTCTCCAATCTTGTCAGACCATGCTTTAGGTGCTTGCTTTAGCCCATAGAGCGCCTTCTTTAACCTACACACATATGTGGGATGCTCTAAATTCTCATAACCTCTTGGCTTCTCCATATACACTTCTTCTTGCAATTCACCATGCAAAAGGCATTCTTAACATCCATTTATTGCAAACTCCAACATTTGGTTATTCCCAAGGTAATCATGCATCTAATAGTTGCCATCCTAGAAATTAGATTGAATGTCTCTTCATAATCTATGCCATATGTTTGATCATAGCCTTTTGCAACCAACCTAGCCTTATACCTACTAATGGAACTATTTGCATTATGCTTGACTTTTTAAACCCACTTACAACCAATTACTTTTTTACTGTTAAGAAAGGGTACCAAATCCCAAGTCTTATTGGATTCTAATGCAACCATCTCCTCATCCATTGCTACATCCCAATAAGCATGAACAATAGCATCCTCAAAACAAGTGGCCTCAACATCCTCAACTAGTTTCACCATATAAGCATAATGGTGAGCTGCATAACCTTCAAAACCAAATCTTTTGACAGGGTATCTGACCCTGCTAGACATGCATACCACTGGATCACTCAAAGGAGCCTTTACATTACTATGATCTCTCTATACACTTGGTGTCCTAAGACTAAAGGAATACTAAGCTCATCATCCAAACTCTCTGAACCACTAGAATCTCCATCAAATCCCAAATGACTAGTAGATACACCATTACCATCCAACACTTTCTTCTTTCCTTTGTCTTTGCTTGCAGCAACTATAGATCCACCTGAAGATATGGGACTACTTCTTAGTCTCCTAGACCAAGGGTTCACTGTAGGTGTAGTACTAGATGATATTTCTGGTCCACTAAGACTTCGTGATTCTTACTTTTCTTTCTGTGCACAACTATCATAATCATTATCATCATCCAATACATCACCAATAGGTGCATACCAATTGCTCATCTCATAAAAAATAACATCCTTGCTCACTTTGAACTCACTTGTGACATGGTTATAACAACGATACCCTTTCTGCTCTAAAGAGTATCCAATAAAAATACATTTTTCAACATTTGGATCAAGCTTATTTCATAGCTCATCTGGCACATGAACATATGCAACACAACCAAATACCTTCAAGTGTGATACATCAGACTTCTTGCTAGTAAAACATTCTTTAGGAGTCATCCCATGAACTGTAGTTGTGGGTGTTCTGTTCATAATATAGACATTATTATGTACAACTTTAGACTAAAAATATTTTGACATTCTTTTCATCCATTAATACCCATGCGACTTCTGCAATATGCCTATTTTCTCTTTATGCAACCCCATTTTGTTGTGGGTATACTTGCAAGTAAATTTCCTCTTTATCCCATGAGTCCTCAAGAAGCCACTAAACTCATTAGAGAGGTACTCTCCCCCTCCATCTTATCTCACGCACTTTTCTATTTCAATAGTTGCTTTGAAAGATTTTAAGTGCTCAAACACATCACTCTTTTCCTTCATGAAATGTACCCATAGCTTCCTTGAATAGTCATCAATAAATGTGACAAAGTATTTGCTACCACCAAGATATACATTTTGTGTAGGCCCCCAAACATATGTATGCACCACATCAAGTATATTTTTACTCACTTCTCTGTCATGCAAGAAGGGTTGTCTTGCATGCTTACCAAACTCGCATGCTTCATAGACTTTATGCAATTTTGCAATTCTAAAAGAAGGCAACCCCTGTAACCAATCCTTTAGAGATTGCATTAATTTTAGCCTTTGCACATTTGCATGTCCAATATGTTTATGCCATATTTCAATGTTTGCAACCACTCCTTTTCCTTTAGCATACATAGCAACATCCATTGCAACCATTATTTCTTTAGGGCCTTCAAAGATTATGGCCTTGTTTCTATGAATACAAAATTTTATAAAACATAGTAAGGCTACATTGATATATGATACGATTGATGTAGATGTGTTGGGGGGACTAGATTTTGAGTATCTTTAGGCTTTATCATTCTCCTTGGACACAATTGTGAAGCCCTCCTCGGAACACACAAGAATAAGAACTACTAACACACTTGACATTACTTAGAATGTTGATGACAAAGTTGAGATATAGGAGGCCAACCACCACACCAAGAATGCCATCCCCTACTTTTCCATAAGCTTATACACTTCAAAATCAAAGGAACACCATCTTCTTCATGCCGGTGATGATACTTCAATAGTGTGTTTATAAGGATCTACATAGAAGAACCATTATCAATAACTTCTAATGTATATGTAATAGATATATTTGTTATTTTGAATATTCAAGAGGAAGGAAAATGTTTCAAAGAAGGGAAATCGAATCGTCAAATCATTAGCCTAATATTCCTGCTCACAAGAACAACAATGATGATGAGGGATGCTTGCTAATAGGATGTCGCTATATAGGCTTACTAATGGAATGGCCATGACTCAAGATGGCAAGGAATAAATTGATATCTCAAAAGTAATATCCTCCTAGGATGATGATAAAATGGAGATTCCAATAAGGAGAATTGAAGTCATGATCAACCACTTGCAGACACCTTTATTATTGTTACTACACGAGATTGTAAGATACCTTATATAGTAGAGCACCACCACATTTTTCTCTTTTTATTTTGATCACCTTCTTTAGCACCCTACCTTGTGGATGAATCCAATAGTATCCTAAAATCAATTTGATAGGCAACTTTTCCATAAGTTACTAATTTCTTGGCGACTGTACCAAATGAACCAAGGAAAAAACAACTATCCTAAGAACAAAATCATTATGCTGAGAATAATCTCCACTCATGAGACATAAAACAAATGAAGCATAAATCTGAATCTAAGGCATCATCTTGTCATTTCTCATCACTCTCCATAGTTACTCTAAGAAAATGATGAGAGAGAGAGAGAGAGAGAGAGAGAGAGAGAGAGAGAGAGAGAGAGAGAGAGATCATATTTTACACAATAAATCACCTAGTATGCATGTGAGAGAGAGAATGTTATATTAAAGAAGAACATCACCTTGTCACCCACATGCATCCCTTTATATTAATAATACTATTTTCTTGATTACATTTGACTTAAAATTTTCCATTATTCTTTAGGGTCTTCAAAAATATTATGGAATTTTTTAAAAATATAATATTTTATAGAACATAGTAAGGCTACATTGATATATGATATGATTGATGTAGATGTGTTAGGAGGCTAGATTGGAGTATCTTTAGGGTTTATCATAGATATATTTCAAATTGTGATGCCAAAAGAGATATGTTTAGAGGAAAAGAATGAAGCTAGAGTGGATACAAAGCGTTTGGCATTATTCAAGAAGGTGGAACTAGTCATAGTGCCATTACCTCTCTTGATAATGAGGAATTGGTTAGATTGGCTTCTCAACACCCAAACTTGAGGAATCCAAGGAAGATCAACTGTATATTTTTTGCAAAATCTCTCAAAGAGTTGAGGATTAGAAGTGAAGATTTTCTCTTACCACAACAAAAACACAATGCTTTTTTGAGGATATGCTCTAGGCATAGCAAGACTTTCAACTTCATCAAATAGGATTTTTGATCTAGAAGTTGTTGCACCCATGGTTATCTTTATGATTCCACATATACCCTACAACTTATGGCCTATTCAAGTTCATAGGGGGCACTTTGCCTAAACTTAGAGATCTCTTGAATTAGAATATAAGAATAGTAATTCTAGAGCTCTCTTCAACTCCATATTCAAATAGGTGGTTCACAATGTTGAAGAAGAATGAGATGTTGAGATTTATACAAGATATGCAGCTATTGAGAAAGGTGACCATTAGGAAAGTGGGAGTTGTTATCAAGCTAGATGAAATTGAGATTGTGGGCAAGAAAATGGAGAGAGTTTCTATCACCTTGATGAGCAGGGCTCTTTAACCACATATTGAGGGGGGTGAAGGCTCGGAGGGCTTAGTGCACTTCAGCATGCAATTCGAGTAAGACACTTGGTGGTTGGGAGCATTTCAAGTTGATATACAATATTTTCATGGAAGGAATTGTTTCATTAGTTGTAGACTTATATTCCCATTCCAATTGCTGCTCAACTGAAATACTTTTTGCATGGACTGGACTTTAATATCCAAGTGCAATTGAACAATGTTGCTATTGCTGACATTGATACGGCTATTACGCCTATACCTCTAGGGAAAATTGAATCCGAGTCTAGGTGTTGGAAATACTTCGACACTAACGAATGGAGGTTTGTGTCATTGATTTAGGAAGTCCATGATATCTTTGCTTGAAGTTATGACAAGTTGATCAATATTTCTTCCAATTTGGATACTCATACCATTCCCCTAAAGGAAGGTATCCTCCCTATGCAACAAAAGTAAGGCATATGCATTTTGAACTAAGGGATGGGCTATTTGAGGAATTGAAAAAATTATGGAAAACTGGTCTGATATTTCTGATATAATACACATAGTGTTGTTCACTAGTCATTATTAGGAAGAAGAAGAATAATCAAATTTAGCTTTGCGTAGATTGTATAGAGCTTAATAAGCAGATAGTTAAGGATTACTCTCCATTACCATTCATTAACTAGATCAATTAGCGACATGTAGAAAAATCTATTCATTTATGGATTACTTTGCTGGATACAACCAAATGGCTATTGTAGAGGAAGATAAGCTAAAAACAATGTTTGTCATTATCTTCTGTACCTTTGCATATCATGTGATGGCATTTGGGTTGTGCGATGCGCTTGGGTCTTGGAAACATACAACTAATAAGAATTTTGGTGGCATCTCCCCAAAGGAGTTAAAAGTTTTCATTGATGATCTACGGATAGCCACCACATGGGAAAGACAACTGATTATTTTAAGGAAATGTTTTGAGCATTGCAAATAGTTCTACATTGCTCTTAATCCATCAAAGTGTGTCGTTTTGGGGTGACCTATGGGCTATTACTATTGAGCCATGTGGTTAGTTCAGTGGGGATCATGAATGACCCTAGAAAGATAAACGTTATAGTTCCTATGAGTTTGGCATGCACCCCAAAAGAGATACACAACTTTTTGTCATCGGTGGGATACTATCAAAGATTTATCAATGCATTAGCAGAAAGAACGTTGCCATTTACAAACTTGTTATATTTTAACTATCTATTTAATTGGAGCAAAGCATGTCAAATATCCTTTAAGGATATGAAGCAAGAACTTGTGAAAGCACCAATCCTAAAATTACCCAAAAGGGGTAAGGTTTTCTATATATTCTCATCAACCACAATGCATATCATCAGCTACTATTTAGCCCAAATTTGGAAAGAGAAATGGTATCATCCAATAGCCTTTACTAGCTGTAAATTGGAAATATATGAAATTAATTATAATTATATAGAGAAATTGTGCCTTGAAATGGTTTTTGTGACAAAGAAATTGGAAACATTGCTAAACAAAGAAATGGTTCATCTATCCTACAGCTCGGGTTTTCTTTCACGCTCCACGTAGATCAATGTTTGGAAAGCAATTTCAATGCATCTAGGTTTGATACCATATTATGCTCAATGCAAATGTGGATAACCATTATGCTCAAGCATTTTATCATTAGAAACCAGCTAGGTGAAGTGCAAAAACAACCCTTCAATTATTTTCCAACTAATTATACGTGTGGCATTGATAGAGACTAGCACCAAATTTCTTTGTGCTACTAATCTCCTTAACTCAAACGATAGTCCATCCTATATGTTATGCATAGGCAAATAAATTATAATTTGAATTATTTTCAGCAACTAACCACTTTCACAATCCCTCTTTCCCCTACTGTTTAGGTTTTGCAATTGTTGGGTAGGTGTAGGGTTCATTTTTATGTAATTTTTTATATAAAATTGATATAAAGATACTATAACATAGAAACAAGGCTAAGTGAGGTTTGATCCTCATGCTTCAACCTTTTTATATGTTCACAAACATAAAATATATATTTTTCCTAAATTTTAAGGTGTAAAAACTAAAATTTTGCTTATTTTTTCTTATTTATTTATTCATAAAAATGTGTTATTTTCTGATTTATGTAACTTGACTGATCATATTGACTGAAAAATGAATTTCCCTAGTTTTTTATCCCATATGCATTCCATTTCCCAACCGAAACAAAAGAAATTTTCATTTTCCCTTTTAAAAGACACATTTCGGGTTTTAAATTATCAAGTACGATATGTATGACTATGGATTTTACATTTTTCATGTACAACCCTCAAATATACTTCAAACATGATTTATAAAAATTTTCTTTCCATGCGCACATCATTAAAGCAATCAAAGATCAAAACAATGCAATTTTCTTTGTAAAAATCGAGCATACAGCTTATTTGCGTGTTGCGTGTTTTTATGAAATGGTTTCAGGCAACCAACGGACACATCATTTGTTTCCCAACCGCATTGGGCATTGCCTCTCCTCCTCCTTTTGATCTTGGAACAATCCTCACTGGACAAGCATCCTTCATTGCATCCTCTTCTTGATTTTCTGCCTATGATTAACACCTTAGAGGAGAGAGGAGGAGGAGAGAGAAAGATCAAATTTGTGGCTCCATTATCAATCAACAATTTCATGAGTGGAGATGAGCATTGGAGAGTGAAAAAATGGAGAAATGGCCTGATGATCTTTGTTGCATAGGCTATTTGTAGCCCCCCATGATCATCTCATCATAATCATCGCCAAAATGGAGGGGCAGCACGTACTACAGGTCGTCGTTTTGAAATGACACCCCTCCTAAATTTGTTTTCTTTTAAAGTTTTAGTTGGGGGCCCAAGGCACCCCCCCCCCCCCCCCCCCCAAAGGGCCATACCCAATGCTCAAATTCTTAGCCCTTTTTTGCTTTATCCCATCCGGCCTTCCATCTTTCACCTTTTCAACCTCCGATTTAAATTCTGAAAGTTTTTACGTGCTTGACTCAAGGTCCCGCACTATTGGTCACTCTCTTTGGCTTGATCCAGCATCTAGGAAAATTATGAAAAATCCCGCAACTGCTCTTCGAAACCGCTTTGAAATCCTATCTTTCGCGGCTCGTAAAAATGACCACATTCATCTTTGTTGCTTTCGACAAGGTCAAATTCACCTTAAATTTGCTCTTCTCCACATCTTTCCCGCACTTTACTAGGCTTTAAATTCTACTCTCATTGGAAACCACGGGATAGGGTGACTCAGCCCATCGAATCCCATGGAACAGATCTGCACATGCATAATCAAAGAAAGCATCAAGCTACCACAAAAAATATATTCAACAAAGCATAAGAATAACTCTCACCCTAACCCCTGATAGAATCAAGGCATGAGAATCCACAAGGGATAGGCCCAGCATAATCTGATAGAAATCCAAAGCGAGTCTCTAACCAACTGCTCGAACAGGGAGACTGGCTAAAAAGCCTATCAAAGAGGTCATCCTAATGGTGGTTTGAACTATCTACCTAACTTAGAACAACTGGACCAAGACCTCCTACTAGGCAAGGACTCCTATAGCTTGGTCATCATATTTTTCTTGTAACACATTTTCTGTTCAAGGTTTCATACTCGGCGTGTAAAAAGGAGGAAACTAAGCATAGAGTGACCCAAGGAGAACAGGGCATTGGCCTTATGTCCTAACTTGGTACCCAAGAGCCTACCAAGCCCTCATGCGAGGCGACACTTAATCCTATTTTAGCACTCACTTTTATTTTCGCTCCAACCTTCCTTTATTTTATTTTCAGCTAGGTGCTACCCCTAGGAATGCAAGGCATCTGCCGTGGGTATGTGACTCATCCCGAGGGACCTACCAAAGGCCTTTGCAAGATGATAGTCAACAACTTGTAGGAATTTCCTTCCTTTTTCTTCTTCTTTTCTTATTGAGGGGTTAGAACCCCTTTTTACACACCTTTGTAATGTTTATTTCGAGATACACTCAGGAATTACTGTTCTTTTGATATTTTGGCAGGCTTCTCTAACTACCTCACACTAGTAGGGACTCCTAGGACAACTACCTAGCAAGCAGGTAGGACAGTGTCACAAGGACTACCCTCTAGCACAAGTCTTTATTGCCCGACATTGTCCTAATATGAGGTAGACAACTACTCAAATCTCCCCCAGATATACCTAACCACACCCTAGGGCTTCATGCGTTGATTGTCAGCTCCCAACAAACAAAAATAAATTTACCCCTACATACACATATATCACTATTAACTTAAGGGAAAAACTCGAAAAGGTGACAATATCACCTAGAATGGCCACAAGAAGCTCCTCTGCAGTAAAGGATCCCTCCAGTGACTTTGTCACCCTGTGTGATGCAATCACTAAAACATAAAACCATTAAATGTACCTACACCAAATAGACATATGGCCCTCTTAGCCTAAGGAAATATCACATTCCACACCCAAAAAAACTGACCCTCTTGGCCAAAGAAATAAATAATTTAAACTCAACACAAATTGGCCCTTTTGGCCTAAGGAAATCAAGCATTAAAACCCTAAAAAGAACCGGCCCTCTTGGTGTAATGGAATGAAACAAAACAACTCGTATATATCACCCATTGTAAAATCTTATTAATATACAACAAGATGCTCCATCCCAATGAGAAAATAGGGCTCCTGCCCTAAACTAAATGCATCAGGTTGTGACCCATGCCTCTTGCATAAATAGCAAGAGGTGTACACATAACGTGTCGTATGACCAACCTGTGGGTCCAAGATAACAAAGGAAAATGGGTCTCGGCCACTCTTTGCATCACCCATACTAACCATCGCCTACCATATAGGGCATGTTTTGATAAAAGGCCCCACAATTGATTGGGTCCTATCTCATCATTAATAGAGATATCCAAACCATGACCACAATTGAAAAAAATGTCTTTTTCATAAGCAAAGTTATTTTATCTCTCAAACTATGACCATACTCTCTCAAACCCATCGAGCATGGTCATAGTAGTGCAATAATACATAGAAAGAATTGGATTTCATACTATGTAAGTCCCCTTTATTTGGTTCAATATCAATTGGAAATCCCCCTTTACTAACAACTGACACATACCACCCTTCTTAGCAATATTCAAGCCCATGATTAAAGCTTTGTATTCCACCATGTTATTGGTAAATCCATTCCCAAGATAAACAACTAATTTCATCACGGCTCTATGTCAGGGATCTCTAATAGCTATCCCTATACTCTCTTTCTTGTTGGGACCCCTGGACGCTCCATCAAAGTACAATGTGTACATCCACAATGGGTTCACATAGCTAGCCATCGTCACCTCTACTCATAATTATGATAGTCAAAATTTAGTATATTTAGAGGATGTGCTAAAGGCTCCATCCCATCTTCTTCGTTGAATATAACAAGGATGCTTGTCAAAATTTTTAAGTAGTGATGACAGAAGACTTTGATGTTTCAAAAAAATTATTCGTCCTCTTGCACAATCACTTTATATTCCTTACTCCACCAAATAAGCTTTCCCTGTTGATATTGCTGCTCCAAGTATGGGTGTTCCAAGTAAGGAATAAGTCGGCCCATCAATCAATATTTTCTCTTGCAAGTTTCTAATTAGCCCCACATTGACCTGCAAGGTATATATTTCGTTAGTGCATTTAGAGATAATAAGGTTTAATCTTATTAAGATTAACCTTATTTCGTTAGTGCATTTAGAGATAATAAGGTTTAATCTTATTAAGATTAACCTTATTTTTAAACTCCACTCCCTCAAGATCAGCCATAATAATGCCTTGGACTTATTTCCCTATTCTTATGATCTGTAGGGACCCTATCCCATTTGGGCTCAAGTTTTCCTGGAAACAGTTCTCTACATGCATTATAATATAGAACTAATTGTCCCTTCTTAAAGATATACTTCTTCGCTTTTAAATCATGCAGCTACTTCATCCGATACTTAGCCACTTTCTGGTGCAATAGACTCTGCAAATTGAGCTCATCCAAGTGGGCTAGAGTCTTAAAGTGCTCGAAGAGTGCATCCTCGTCACCCAAAGAATGATTGGTTGCGAATCTTATAGTCAACAACTCAATCTCTAAGGGAAAAACACACTCCTCCCCATAGACTAGCTTGAACAGGGTGTGGCCAGTGGATCGTTTAAATGTCGTGTTATATGCCCACACTGCCACATATAGTTTCTTATCCTAGTCTTGTTTCTTTTCTGATACTATTTTTGATAAAATACCCACAAGCTGTCTGTTAGTATTTTCAACTTGCCCATTTACTTGTGGGTTATAAGGAGTCGTCTTACTGTGCTTAATTTGCCATGCTTCAGTCAGGCTTTTAATCACCTTGTTTAGGAAATGGGTTCCACGGTCCGATATTAATTCTTTTCGCGGACCAAATCGGCATATAATCTGCTCTAATAGGAAATTGACAGTATCTTTTTGTGTCGTCCTTCCTCGTCGCTCGTGCTTCTGAACCACTTTGTAAAATAGTCAGTCACTATTATGATATATCTCTTTTGCATAGAAGACGACGGGGTAATAGGACCAACAAAGTTGATGTCCCACTTCTCAAATGGAAGTATAGCCATAATCAGAGTAAGTGATCACTTCTTATTCTCTCTACTATCATGCTATTGATAAGTATCACATCTCTTAGCATACTCGAATGCATCTTGGAAAATGGATGGTGTCATGATGCTATGCAAACATAGTGTGAAAAAGCATGGAATGCATCATCATCCGACTTTCTTATTGATCAAGAGAGTCAATGTGATTTGAGTCATTAGTACTAGTGTGAGTAGCATAAATGGTCCAAAAATACTAGATTTTTGGATAGTTTTAGCATATTTTGATATTATTTATTGTAAAAATTAAAAAAAGTTAGAAAAGCTTCTAGATTAGGATGGCATGAAAAAAGCAAGTTGCTTTTTCAGCCAGTTAAACACAATATTAGTGAGTTTGGAAATCTCCCAATTCCCATTTTTGAATAATAAAAAGGTGGCACCAGGATAACATGCCCATAAGTTTCTCAAAACCATATGATATGACCTATCATTGGAAAGCGCTTGAAAAATAGAATCTATTGAGCTATAGAGCACTTGATTTAGAGTTATAGTATTCAAGTTATGACAAATCCAAAGATTTGACCATGTGTCACAAACTTATGGGAGATT
The DNA here is from genome assembly GCF_053477565.2 of Lygodium microphyllum. Lineage (NCBI taxonomy): Eukaryota > Viridiplantae > Streptophyta > Polypodiopsida > Schizaeales > Lygodiaceae > Lygodium > Lygodium microphyllum. The sequence continues at coordinate 44,412,560 of NC_141155.1, read as the reverse complement.
CCCATATTTTCCAATATGGTGTTATTATGGGATTTTTTATAAAAATGATAGATTGCAAAATCACGCGCATCACGATCACTTTTGACAGGCTGAAAATTGCACTTTGAACTGGAAGGAGTGAACTAGGAGATTCCGGAGCAAGTGTCCTGGAGTTTTAGCCAATGGAGCCATCAGATTTGGGTTTCGAGAAGCAGAGAAGGAGTTGTTATTTTGATGCACGTTTTTTGTTCTATGAAGGAGCTCTAGGAGATCTAATGCCAGGAGATTGCTTCTGAGTAGTGCCAGATGAAGGATTTCATGTTTTGTTAATACATATTGATTCAATTCATTGTGCTGTCTTTTTCATGTTTACCTCTTGCCTATTCTTTTTCTTCTCTTCCATATCCTATCTCTACTTCCTTCTATCTTTGATCCCCGGTGGATACGACCTTTTGACCAAAACCCCTCTGACAACGGCCACCAATATCTGACTCTTAAAGCTTTTTGGGTAGTCAGCCATCCAACAAAATGTCCTCCATAAGCAGAGTAATGGCACTCTTCCAAAATTAATGGAACCTTGTCAGGCATCACACATCAGCAATAGATATCATCAACCCCTTGCCGATATAGTGTTCCTACGGTCAAGGAAAATTTCAAAGCCTGTTGTCTAATTTTCCACTTTTTTGATTTGGATAAATTGGCTCCAGTCTCTCCCGTTGATAGGTAATGCGTGATAGTAGCATACCACGATGGAATGGATTCCATATCAATTTTAAACATTTTCTCAATATCACTTCCTTAAACTAAAGTCTCTTTCGGCTCCTTGAAATCCACAAGGCATTCCACAATACCCTACAACTTCGGTGGCTTACTTCTAATCTCATAATCAAATTCCTGAAAAGTGATTAACCACTTTGCTAAACGATCAGGTGGTTGTAGCTTGTTCATTAGCAATCTAAGCCCCTCCGCCTTCATATAGAAAACTATCTTCTCATAGAGAATGTAGTGCCTTAATTTTTTAGTCGCAAATACCATTGCAAGGCACAACTTCTCCATGTAGGTGTAGCTGATTTCTGATATGCCCAACTTCCAACTAGTAAAAGCGATCGGATGATACCATTTTTCCTCCAAGATTTGGGATAAGCAGCAACTGATACTATGCATGGTGGCTGTTGAAAATACGTAGAATACTTTGCCCCTTTTACGTGCTTTTAAAATTGGTGCTTTTACTAGCTCTTGTTTCACATCATCAAAAGTTACCTTGCAAGGGTCACTCCATGCAAATAGACAGCTAAAGGATAATAGATTTGTTAATGTCAACATTCTTTATGCCAGGGCATTTATAAACCTTCGGTAGTACCCTACAGATGATAGAAAGCTGTGTACTTCTTTTAGAGTGTGTGGCGGACTCATGGAGACTATAACCTAGATCTTTTCAAGGTCATTCACAATCCCCATTGAACTAACCACATGGCCTAGCAATAGCCCATAAGGCACCCCAAAGACACACTTCTATGGGTTAAGAGCTATGCAAAATTGTCTGGAGCCTTCAAAACACTTTCTTAAAATAATCAATTGCCTTTCTCTTATGGTGGTTGCCCCCAGGTCATTGATAATACTTTCAACTCCTCTGGGGAGATGTCACCAAAGGTATTGTTCGCTATTCGTTGCCATAAACTGGGTGCATTGCATAAACCAAAGGCCATCACATCATATGCAAAGGTACCAAAGATAGTAATGAAAGTTGTTTTCAGCTTATCTTTTTTTGTAACTGCCATCTAGTTATATCCCGCAAAGAAATCCATAAATGAATATATTTTCCTACCCACTAACTGGTCCAAAATTTAATCAATAAAGGGAAATGGGTAGTAGTCCTTAGATGTCTGCTTATTCAGCTCTCTAAAGTCTACGCAAAGCCAGATTTGATTATTTTTATTCTTCTTGATAACAGTAGGAAAGATCAAACTAGCTTGTTGCAATTTTTGCAACTCCTTGAACAACCCATCCCTCAGTTTGAAAGGCATACGCCTTACTTTCTAATGCATAGGACACCTACCTTCCTTTCGAGAAATGGCATGAATAGCTAGGCTAGGAGGAATTCCTCTTAGCTCATCATAACTCCAGGCAAAAATGTCGTGGAACTCTTGAATAAGGGACACATAGTCCTCCCTTTCTTTCGGACTGAGCATGGACCCTAATTTAATTGGTTGTGGATCATTTGGCGTACCAAGATCCAGCTCAATCACATCCATGCCTCTTATCCTATCTTGAGCTTCTATTGGCTCATTCAGAGGTATTTGATTGATGTCCTCTATAATGGACCCTTCTTTGGATCCATCACTCGATGATGTCTCACTAGTAAATACATCTTCTAATGTCTGTAATTCTGTAGAGGATAGAGGAGCTCTCTCACTTTGAGGAGACTCAGTATATGTACTACCACACAATTAGGACCTCTACCAAATATCAATCAATCAGTAGGTATATCCACTTGACAGTCAGATTGCAATATCCATGGCCTTTCTAACAATACTTGATAGCTTGGCCATCCTATAAACCTAATAACCCTAAAGTCCACAATGCATTTCACACTAGCAATAGTCACAAGGACTTTGGTAATGCAACCTTCAGGTTGTCTTAAACTATCATCAGCCATTTGTAGAATTGTTGAGGCGTCTTTTTGGATTGCTAGACCCAACCTCTCCATCAATTCCAAACTCATGATGTTAATTGATGATCCTTTATCTATGATAGTATGATCTACTAGTATTCCATCAATGTAGGCTGCAACCCTTGGGAAATATTTTCTATCATGCTCCCACCAATCATCTCCTACTTGTGCTATGCCCAAAGGTTTTATGATATACCCAATACGTAGGATCTTTTTAAATACCTTGTGCACTCCTGGAGACAACTTAATTAGCTGCAAGAGATTCTTGTTTGGTTTAACTTCACAAAGAGAGCTTGCTAAATTGAATTCGTGATAATTTGCTAGAGCTCTCTTCTCTCGCTAGACCATTCTCTCTTTTGGTCGTTGTACTGGTTTTGGTACTTCCTTCTTAGCTTTTTCCTTTTTCGTTAGCAACTCCTTATCCTTCTTGGTGTCAACTTTACTCCCTCTGGGTTTTAGAGGTCCCCCTTCCATGTCGGGGTTGAGGACTTGCGTCCCTTTTTCATCTTGCTTAGGGTTTCCATCGATATGTTTTACATTACCTTTGTCACCTTCTCTACCCTTTTGACCTCTCATAATGACCCCCAGGTTAGAAGCTTCAGTGCCATTAACCCATACAGCCTCAATGAAGCTAACTCCATTGCCACTAGGCAGCTCCTCTACAGTAGCCTTACCTCTTTGAAGTATTTGTTTTGGCCCATCATCTCACTGAAGATTATTCCCTTGCACACGATGGTTAACATGGCCTAGCTATCTACTACCTTGTTGGAGAGAGCTAATCTTACTCCAACAGGTGGCAACCAAATGGTCGGACTTTCCACAAATATCACATTTAACATTTGGGCACTTTCTAGGGTAGTGTTGACCGCCACACCATTTACAACTAAATCTTGAGGGTGCACCCTCTTCAAGGCATCTACTTCTCATCAGCTTTTGTTATTTTTTAAGGAAATTGACATCAACATCTATTTGTTGATATTGTTCAAAAAGAATATCAGTGTAGTGCTTTATCATATCCTTAACTTCGCTAAGGACATTCGATGCACTTGATCATAGCCATGATCATCTATTGATCATTCCATTGGCCTAACAATTTGATTGGGCAGCACTGGTTGCTGATTCAAAGGAACAATGTTAGGGTTCGATGCTTGGCCTTCAACATTTGGTGGAGCCATTTAACTAGCCATAGGCATAGCCACACTGGGAGGAGCTGGCTATAAAGGCACATTTTGGACCATGCTTCCTTTCACATTTGGGTTAGTCATAGCTATCCCTTGACTTCCATCGCCATTGGTCAATGCCAAATTATTTTGCAAAACTAGGCCCATATTAATATTGGTTTGAGAGGCATAGGCCGTTTGTAGTAGGGATTCTACTTCTTGTTCTCATCTAATGGTAGTGTCTATATCCGACAAAGTGACACTATTCAACTGCACTTGAATGTTGAAATTCAAACCATGCAGCTACTGGGATAGGGATAGAGGCTTGCAATTTGCGAAAGGCCTCTTTTAACTTCTTGGCATATGCTCGAATATCCTCATGTGGCTCTTGACGTGTCCCATTTAGTACACATAGCCAATATTGACCACCCCTTTCAGGGGCAAACTCCCTTCAAAAGGCTTCAAAAAATAAATCAATAGTGGTTATGGTTCTGGCCTCTAGATTGTGATACCATATGGCAGCTCTTCCTTTGAGAGTCATATTGAAGAACATCATTAGATGTCCTTCATCTTGGATACGATAGTTGAACACCAACTTTTGAAACTCCCTAATGTGGAACTCAGTATCTTCCTCCACTAACCCATTAAAGATGGGTAGGGGGAAACCTAAGGCTGGAAAATCCGCTATTCTAGCAGGTATAGCAATAGGTTGTGCCACCATGGTAACAATCCGATTTTCCATAGGGTTCAAACGACCAAGACTATAGCCCCACTCGAAGTGGAGGGACTAATTAGAGGGGAAAGAACTAGAGCTTCCTCCCCCTAACGTACTGTGTGTATCAAGCTAAGGTTATTAAGACCTCATCATTGCAAAGATATTGGGCCACTCCTTTGCGGAGAATATCTTCTATTTATCTCAACCCGCCATCTAGCTCGTTCAACCCTCTCTTGCTTTTGGAGCTTTGCTTGATGGTCTTGTGAGTCTAGCTCACTAATCTTTGGCATATACTAAATAATAGGTCCCAATCGACCAAGGCACAAAAATCGCCACTTGTATGTAGCTCTCGACAAATGCACCACATGTTGGGACCTAAAATGGGCACGACATTGGCTATAGGCACTAACCGGGCCTCTTTAACATTCACAAGACAACCCCACACGGCCTTGCGACCACGAGCGTCCAAGGGCCACACTGCTCTATAATTGCTATCGTAGATATCACGTTTGTAGTAGAATGTAGTCCAATAATTGCCCTTCTTTACTCCTCAGAGGGAGATCCCACAGATCTTGGTATAATATACCACATAACACAAACATAGAAGGTAACCCCTTGGCTGAATGCCGTGGCTCCACTGTAGCTCTCCTACACTGAGAGGATTGGCCCCTCGATGCACTGCTCTAACATAAAGAACATACAGTAGTCTCCACACTTATATATTTTGAAAGATCCAAGAGATTTGATATTTCCTTACCAAGCTTGCCCTAAGAAATCGTTCATCTACCCTACAATCCAACTAGGTTTTCTTTCACACTCCACATAGGTCAATGTTTGGAAAGCAATTGCAATGCATCCAAGTTTGATACCATGTTATGCTCAATGCAAGTGTGTATAACCATTTTTCTCAAGCATTTTACCATTAGAAACTAGCTAGGTGAAGTGCAAAAACAACTCTTCAATGATTTTCCAACTAATCATACGTGCGGCGTTGATAGAGACTAGCACCGAATTTCTTCGTGCTACTAGTTTCCTTAACTCAAACGATAGTCCATCCTATATGTTATGCATAGAAAAATAAATCAAAATTTGAATCATTTTTAGCAACTAACCACTTTCACAATTCCTCTTTCCCCTACTGGTTAGCTTTTGCATTCATTGGGTAGGTGCAGGGTTCATTTTTATGTTATTTTTCATATAAAACATACTATAACATAAAAACAAGGCTTTGATCTTCATGCTCAAGCCTTGTTATAGGTTTAAAAATATAAAATATATTTTTTCCTAAAATTATAGGTACAAAACTAAAATTTCTCTTATTTTTTCTAATTTTTCTCATTGATTTGTTCTTAAAAACGTGTTATTTTTTGATTTATGTGTGTTGACTAATCATATTTACTATAAAATGTTTTTTTTCCAGTTTTCTATTCCATATGCATTCCATTTCCCAACTTGAAACGGAAGAAATTATTAATTTCCCTTTTAAAAGACACATTCCAGGTTTTAAATTATCAATTACGACTATGTACAACTACGAGTTCTACATTTTTTCATGTACAACCCTCAAACATACTTCAAACATGATTTATACAAATTTCCTTTCCATGCACACATCATTAAAGCCATCAAAGATCAAAACAATGCAATTTTCTTTGTAAAAATTGAGCATACTGGTTATTTGTGCGTTGCATGTTTTTATGAAATGGTTTTGGGTAGCCAATGGACCCATCATTTGTTCCTTGACTACGCTGGACATTACCTCTCATCCTCCTTTTGATCTTGGAGCAATCCAGTCCACGCTGGATAAGCATCCTTTGTTACATCCTCTTCTTGATTTTTTGTGTGTGATCGGCCCCTTAGAGGAGAGATGAGGAGGAGAGAGAAAGATTGAATTTGTGGCTCCATCATCAATCAACCATTTCACGAGCAGAGATGGGCGTTGGAGAATGAAAAAATGGAGGAATGGCCTGATGATCTCTATTGCATAGGCTGTTTGTAGCCCCCCGTGATCATCTCATCATAATCCTCGCCAAAATGGAGGGGGCGGCACATACTGCAGGCCACCATTTTGAAATAGCACCCCCCCCCCCCCCCCCCCCCCCCCCCCCCCCAAAACTCGTTTTCTAAAAAAGTTTTAATTGGGAGCTCAAGCCCCCCCCCCCCCCCCCCCCCCCCCAAAGGGTCATGTATAATGCTTAAATTCTTGGCCCTTTCAGGCTTTATCCCGTTTGACCTCCCATCTTTCGACTTCCTAACCTACGATGTGACTTCTAAAAATTTTTGCATGCCAAATCCGGGTCCCGCAGTGCCGGCCACTCGATTTGGCTTGCTCTGACATCTAGAAAATTTATGAAAAATCTGCAACTACTCTTCGAAATCGCTTTGAAATCCCATCTTTCATAAATCATAAAAATTACCACATCTGTCTTTGCTGCTTCAGACGAGGTCAAATTGTGCCTTAAATTTGCTCTTCTCCACATCTTTCTCGCACTTTATCAGGATTTAAATTTCACTTTCAAGCAAAGTGGTCACTTTGCAGGAGGTCGATTATGAGATTAAGAATAAGCCACCGAAGCTGTAGGGCATTGTGGAACGTCTTGTGGATTTTGGGGAGCCAAAGGAAATTCTAGCTAAATAAATTGATATTGAAGGTTTATTTAAAATTGATACCACTTCCATCCCTTTCTTTATGGAGCTATTATGCATTATATATCTACAAGAGAGGTTGGGGCTGCTCTATTTAGGCTAGAAAAGAGGAAGATTAAGCAGCAAGCACTATGCTTTTCTATTATAGTGGGTGTCTTATATCAGAAAGGTGTGGACAAGATTTACCAGATGAGTATACTTGATGAGGTTCCATTCATTCTTGAGGAATGCCATAATTCAACATGTGGCAGACATTTTGCTAGAGGGCTTACCGCCCAAAAATGTCTTAGTGCTGTTGGATATTGGTGGCCATTGATTTTCCAGGATACTTTCAATTATGTTAAGCATTGTGCTGTCTACCAAAGACATGATGCTAGGGAGAATTGTAAGCGGCCGCTAAACCCTATTTTAGTTACATTACCCTTCAAAAAATGGGGTATTGATTTTGTTGGACCAATACACCCTTCATCGACTACGCAAAAGCATTATATGATTGTAGTGGTAGAGTACTTTACAAAGTGGTTTGAAGCTCGAGCAATGATGAAGAATAATGCTAAGGAGATGGCCACTTTTATTATGGAGTAGATTGTTTGCCATTTTAGTCCACCTAAGGAGTTAGTGTGTTTGACCAAGGGACATACTTCTCGAATAAGATTAGTAGCCTTGATGGAAGCTTTGAAGATTAAACACAATAAAACCACCCCATATAATCCACAAGAGAATGGTCAAGTTGAGAGTACAAATAAATAACCTATAGGAAACTTATCCAAGATAGTGTCTAAAAGTAAGCGAGATTGGGATAAGAAATTGTATGTGGCAGTTTGGGCTTACAATAATACGACATTTAAGAGAGCTATAGGCCACACCTTGTTCAAGATGGTATATGAGAAAGAGTGTGTCTTATCATTGGAAATAGAGCTGTCCACTGTGCGATTTGCTCTTAATCATTCGTTGGGTGAGGCAGAAGCATTATAGGAAAGATTTATTTCTCTTGCGCATCGTGATGAAATTTGATTATAGGATTCATTACATCAAGAGGTAGGGAAGAAGAGAATGAAAGCGCTTCATGACCTTCAGACTAAGAAATATAAACTTGTGAAGGATCAGTTGGTGCATTGTACTATGATGCTCATCATAAGCTATTTTTTGGTAAACTACAACCCAAATGGGATGGGCCATATGAAATTGTCAATATAGGAAAGAATGGCTCTATAACCCTTTTAGAAGACTTGCAGGGGGTAGAGTTTTAAAATAAAGTTACTTTTAATAAGTTGAAGGCTTACTACATGTAAGGGTTGATGTCAGACTTGGTGCCTATGTAGGTCCTTCATGATTCAACTTTAACTTGGAGTAGGTACCAAGATAATCAGATGGGAAGAATTATTCCATATCTTGACATCCGAATTTAGAGCAGTGTTACCACCAAGGTCGAGTGATTCAGTGGAGTAAGGGTTATCAGGTTATTGTGTGGCAAGACAGATCTTTCAGATGGGATATTAAGTTTTATTGTCATCACTGTCATAGAATTTTGACTAGCGTTCCTATCGAGTTCAACAAGAAAGGAGGGATTGTACCTATTATACATCCTCTCTTTCAGCTCGACTTTGATTATCATAAGTATGAGTGAGATGATCAGTATGGTGTGGCCTATCAATGAAGACTGGGTCTATACTTTGTATTTTGATGGAGTTTCTAGAGGACTTGCTAAACATGCGAGTGTTGGTGTGGTCACTAAAGATCCTTGACGTATGGTTGTTATGAAAATGGGAGTATATTTAAAATACCTTTTTACTAATAATATGGTAGAATACAAGGCCTTGATTATGGGGTTGAATGTAGCCCGACGTGGTGGTATCCATTAGTTATTAGTAAAAGGTGACTTGAAGTTAGTGATCAATAAATTGAATGAGGCCTATAGTGTGAGGGATCCTATTTTGCGAATGTACCAGTGTGTAGCCTTGGATATGATGCATTTGTTTGAGGAAGTGACTTGCCAACTTATTTCCCTATTATGGAATCGCTTTGCAGATTCCTTGGCCAATTATGCTTTTGTTAAGGATATCTTTTTCAATTGTTGTCTTGGCGCACTTTTATAATTGCCTCCTAATATCAACTCAGGGCTACTTTTGGGTATTTATTACTAACACATCCTACTTTGGCCACTACTAGTTAGTATGGATTATGAGCTAGGTAGAAGTTGATCACCTTCCTATTCTATCATGGACACATAGGATCGTTTATCATCATATTCGTCAAACACCCCTTGCTATTTATGAAGGGGGTTACCCAATAACCTGATGCATTTAGCATAGGGATGGAGGAGCCTTATTGTCCAGGGTTTAGAAATGTATGGCTCTCTCTACCATTGAGGCCGAGTATGTTGTAGCTACTGAGGCTTGCAAGGAGGCCATATGGTTGGGCCGTTTGGTTCATGACCTTGGGATTGATACTATCCCTACGTTGCATTCGGATTCTATGAGTGCTATTCAGCTAGCCAAGAATCTAATCTTCCATGCGAAGATGAAACACATTGAGGTGAGATATCACTTCATACGTGGGGTCATGAAGGGCAAGTTTGTTGACCTTGTCAAGATCTCCATTAACAAAAATCCTGTAGATCTGCTCACAAAAAGCCTCACTATTGAGCGCTTTGCCTTCCTTAGGAGATTGATGGGTGTTGGATGAGATGACGTTTTTCCTCATCCTGTTGTACATGTGTACATTGTACTGTCTTTTCGTTTTTCTTTTCCCTCCTCATTGGGGAAGATTCACCTTTAAGTAGGAGGTTGTTGGGGGTAAAGGCACCTTTGCCTAGCCGCTCGTGTATTACTACATTGACAGTACCCACCATTGCACACTATAGGTGGCGGGCGCCCGTTACCGTCACTTTATTCTTTATTATTTTAGTGATAGTTTGAATAAAGGAAGGCCCAGTCACACATTGTGACTGTTAGAGTTCCCATTTGTGTCTCTCTCTCTTCTTGTTCTTGCTCTCCGCCATAGCTCATTTCCAAGCAAGCTTCAATCCTTCTCACCTTTCATTGAGTGATGTTGTGAGTATTTCATAGCATTGTCATCGTGTGGGGGGTCGAAGGTCTACCACCGGGGTTTAGAGCAGAAGAGGAGTGAGAGATTCAAGGTAAGGAGAGAGAAAAGATTGGGTTTGATAAGTCTTGGGTTTTAGAGATGATTCAGTTGGAGAAGAAGACCTCAAGATTTATCATATACTTAGCATACATGAATGGCATCAAAGACTTTGACTCAATTACATCAAATGCCTGTGAGGTTAATAGACCATTACATGTAGAGATTTTATCTCAGATTTAATCCAAATACATATTTCAAATGCAAGCCCAAATGGATACAATTTCATGAATGCCAATGAACAACAACTCCAAGATACAAGTATTTGAGTGGTAGATTCCACTACTTCCAAGACATAAAACCAAAAGCTCTTGAAATACACTGCAAAGTTTTTAATTCACTTCAGCCCTTTTTTATAACAGTAATTTCCAGCCCATAAACAAGCCCCCAAAACATACATAAACTCAAGAATATGCCTCTCTATTCACTTTCAAATGAAGCCCTGATGCTTAGAGGTAAATACCAACACTTGCAACCACATAGATCACTTGAAGAAGACAAGAACAATGGGCTGCCCTGTTTATGATAGGTTTTAGCAGTCCAAATCAGTCCCATACATCTCCAAGATCTCCCCTTTACTTGCCCCAAAGTCACTCAAGTACTTGGGCACAAGAAGGGCTTCAATGGTCCATGAATACGGTAAGAGAATGGAAGAAGACGTTCATAAGAGCAGGCTAAATACTTTATCTCTGTTTTTTCCTTTTATGGACCGTCATACCACTCATTTTCATGATACCAAATGGATGGGCAAAAAGGACTCTCACCTTCTTTGTTTGTATCTCCTCTCTATATTCAATTTTCTCTGTGTTTGCATGCTTTGGAGCATGCACCATAGTCTTCAGCTCTCCCTCCATTTGCCACATGTGTGTAGGCCCAAAAATTGCACAAAAAAATGCGGGCTGCACTCCTCTCGTACTTCCACACAAAAAATGGACCATATAGGTCACTTGCAAGTCACACAAGTCTCTTACAACCATTACTTCATGTCCCATACAAACCAAATGGACTTTGGGCACTCTTCTTGATTTCCAAGCAAATACACCACATGAACCAATGTGACATAACTTGTAAACTGTCAATTTCCACTTGTTGATCAAGTTAAAGGACCTCATAGACTTAATTTTTGTTAATTTACATGATACAAACTGAAAATTTCATGTCAAGTTACAAAGGAACTTATGAGATTAAATGGCATCTAAGACAAATATAGGTGAATAATGACTGGATTATGTATGAAAGTTTCTCATGTGAATCCTAGTGAAGTTCTTATGCAAACATAAGAACTCCATGTTTTATGCCATGAACAGAAAACCCTTTGATAGCGTTGAACCTTCAAAAGTGTGTATTCGAGGTGCCTTATGATTTACTATTGAGTCATGTTGTGAGTGTGGTTGGTATTTCCACTGACTGTCAAAAGGTGGTTGTTATTGTGGCCCTAAGCCCACCCACTTATCCTAGGGAAGTTCATAGTTTTATTTCATCCGTGGGGTACTATCGTCGATTCATTAATGCATTGGCTAAATTTTTGTTACCCTTGACTAATATTTTATCTCGTAAACATGTTTTCCAATGGACAGAAGCATGCAAAGTGACATTTAAAGATGTTAAAATGAAATTATCCAAAGCATCGGTTTTAAAAGCTCCAAAAAGGGGTGAGGTTTTCTATATATTTACAACTGCTATGAGGCATAATATTAGCTGTTGCCTATCCCAAATATGGGAGGCACAACTTTATCATCCTATTGCATTTGCAAGCCAAAAGTTAGGAATTTTAGAGCTTTGTTACAACTATTTGGAGAAGGTTTGCTTAGCGGTGGTGTTCTCGCTACCAAGAAGTTCAGACACTATATTCTTTATGAGAAGGTAGTGTTCTTCACCAAGGTAGAGGGATTGCAATTATTACTAAACAAGCTTCAATTCCCTGATTGCCTAGCCAAGTGGTTGATCTCTTTATAGGAGTTTGACTATGCGATTAGGAGCAAGCCACCAAAGATGGAGTGTATTCTAGAGTATCTAGTAGATTTTGGTGAGCCTAAGAAAGAGTGGGCTGATATTAGTGATTGTGAGGATTTATGCAAAATTGATGTAGCCTCTATCCTGTCATGGTATGCATCTATTACGCATTATCTATCAACATAAATACATTGTTAGGCAGCATTAAAATACCTATTTTTAGAAGGGAGTCCTATTCTGCTAGCCTACTAAGTCGATGTTCTAGGAGTTTGTGCTAGTGTGAGGTAGTTAGAGAAGCCTGTTGAAATAAAAAGAAGAGACAAGCATGAATATATCTGAAATATAAAAATACAAAGGTGTGTAAAAAGGGGTTCTAACCCCTTAAATATAAAAGAAAAAAGAAGACAAATATCAAAAAGCATTTGCTCATTGCCTTACGAAGGCTTGATAGGTTTGTGGGGATGAGTCAAGACTTAGGATCGATGCCTTGTTTTCCTAGGGATGGCATCTAGCTGGAAAAATACTAAGAAAGGTTGGAGCGAAAATAAAAGTGAGCACAAGAAAATGATTAAGTGCTACCTTGTGAGGGCTTGGTAGGTTCTTGGGTACCAAGTCAAGACCTGCTGAGGCCAATGCCTTGTTTTCCTTGGGTCACTATGCTTAGCTTCCTTCTTTTTACATGCTCGAGTATGAAAACCTTGAAAGAAAAATGTGTTAAAAAGAAAATTTATGATGACCAGGCTATATGAGTCCTCTCCTAGTAGGGGTTCCTAGTATAGTTGTCCTAAGTTGGGTAGGTAGTTCAAGCCACCACCTAGAATGACTTCTTTGATGGTTCTTTTTAGCTAGTCTTTGTTGGAGCAATTGGTTAGCCAGTCACTCTGGATTTTTGTCAAATTATGCTAGGCCTATCCCTCGTCCATTTCATGCCTTGATTTTGTTAGGGGGTAGGGTGAGAGATGTGATATGTTTTGTTGAGTATCTTTCTTGTATCAGCTTCATGCTTTTTATGGTTGTTGTTTGGTGCAGATCAGTTTGTGGGATTCGAGATGGGCTGAGTTACCCTATCCCATGGTCGCCAATGAGGGTTGGATTTTGAGACTTATTTTTGAAGCAAAAGAGTGGTCGGGAGGCATAAAAGATTAAAATTTCATGGAAAATTGAACGGCGACTGATGGTCAAGCTAGAGTTTTCCTAGGTGTATTTCGACGCTAGGAATCTAATGCAAGTCTCCTTCGTCCATCGAAGGTCGTTTGAATCCCCATTTAATCCCCACAAGGTTTGGCATTCTAAAGCAACTATGTGGTCTAGGAGCTGAAAAAAGCACAAGCAAAGACTAGAATGATAGATTTTGACACCACGAAGCTAGCCATCTCGTTAGATTGTGAATCAGAGTTCGTTTGGGTCTCTGTTCGACAAAAAGCCACTTGTGGAACAATGTAAGCACTTAAGTTTGAATTGGTTGTTTAAGTCATTGAAGACTAATAGTTGTTTAAAGAGAGTTAAAACTCTCAAAACTTGATGAATGGGGGGGAGGTGGTGCATTTTTTCGGTGCACCCCTCATTTTCCAATTTGGCAGTTTTCAATCAGGCAGAGAAGAGAAAAGGAGGCATCTTGGGCATGTAATGAAGAATCTTTTCACTCCCTATCACTACAATTAGATCAGAAAATGGAGCCATGAATAGAAATCTGAATTTTTAGTATTTCTCTCTTCTCTCTCCTCTCTCCTCTCTCCTTTTGATGTGTGTTTTCATGCTTTAATTTATGAGAGAAGGGGGTGGGTTGATTGAAGAGATATGGACCATAGGATGATGTTGGAGCATGAAGGAGTATAGACCGAGGTTTGGAGAAGCATTAATGACTATTGGGAAGCGTTAGCAGCCTTCCAATTACGAGATGCGTGTGAAATAAATTGTGATTTTATGAATAAGTGCTAGATTTCATCGTTTTATGGTAGATCTTGGTTGAAAATGGTTGTTAATAGTGTGATCTATCAGAATTGTTAAGAAAATCAGGAAAAATCAGTTATCTAATAAATTTTCCATAAACATGCAAAACTTGCAACATTGCGGTTTTAAGGCAAATCATGGATTTTGGGGGTTTTGATGTGTTAATGGTGTGCGCATGGGATGAAATGAAGAATGAAAATAACTCTTAGCAAGTTTAATTAAGTAATATCAACAAATAATAAAATATCAATATTTATTGATAAATAAATAGAGAAAAAATAGAAAATAATTAGGTTTTTTTTAGCTTGAAAAATAGAAATAAAAAGTATCCATGGATGTGTGGTAAGACTGAAGCATGAGGTTTAGCCTCATTTTGGCCCTATCTTTGTATTAAAGTGAATATTTATCTCTTTTTATGAAGAAAAACACATTAAAATGCTCTCTAAATGTACCACCGAATGCAACCTTAAGTGGTAGGGAGAAGGGGGGATGTTAAGGGTTGATAATACGCTAAATTATAATTTATTTTTGATGCATGGCATATAAGACACGTGGTTTTGAAAATTAAGAGGGTCCAATAGCACGACATGCTCGGTGCTGATCCTATGCAATGCAACAACTACATTTAGAGTAAAGGCACGAAAAGACATTAGGGGAGTTTTGATGTCTCAAAAATGCCCTGTAAGAGATCCTAGATAGAGAAAATATTTTAGAAAATAATATCATTTTTTAGATTTTTAAAAACTTTTATATTTTGGTAAGTAAATATATAAAAAATTGTTAATAAGTCATTATTGCGATATTCTCATGGTCACATCAAACCTAGAAATCCAGGCCGTTGACAAAGATTGTCATAATGAAGATCTTACTCATCCTCATTAAAGTGAAAACTAATATTCAATTTGAATTTTTTTCGACATTTAATTACTTCCCTCCATTCTCACTCTCTTCTTTCTTTTCCATCCTTACTAGTTTCTTATTCATTATCCTTCTTGTTTCTAATTCGCATAGTTTTTCAATCCAATATTTTAATTATATCCTTTGCTATGGATAAGTCATCCAATGATCTCTGTAGCTCTAGTAAAAGACCTCTCTATCATCTTCATATTAAGTTGGATAGTGACTATGAACAAATAAGGAAGAGAACAAAACCCATTACTATTACACAATCTGCGAAACATATAGTCAGGTTTGAATGAAAGAAGAAATTTGATCTTTGGTTAGATGGAAGGCTATATTCCAAAGATCCTAGCAAAAATATCACTCTGCCTTTCTATAATATCTCTTCATTGTTGAGGTTCATTGGTGATGGTTATAATGGGTTTTTAGGTTATACACTTAACTTGGTTGTAGAAAAGGATAACCTCAAATTGGAGAACCATCATTTATCAAAACATATCAACGAGTTACTACAGCAGCTAGAGGGCTATCAATAGAGGATTCATTTGTTGGAGAAACACATTGACAAAAGGCTCTTAGAAATATTGAAAGTCTCAAATGAGGAATAGGTGGTTGTAGTAAAAGAATTTAAGCAATAAGGTACATTTTTTCCACTTTAAAAATATAAAATATGACTTTGTTTATAATTAATTGTATTGATTTATGATGTTGATTTTGTTTAGGTCTCTTCTTCAACCAAATGAAAGTGAAAGAGATTCTTTGAAACCATCTAAGTTTTATTATCATCTTATTCCTTCAGTAGTTTCAAAAGATATTTTGGAGAAGAAGAAATTAAAAAGGCAAAGAAACAATGCTTGGACTCATTTACAAAGGATTATTCTTTGGATACTGAGTTAGTGCACAAGACACTAGATAATATTGGTATCAGTCGAGATGCTTATATACAACTTTTCTAGCATTTACAGTCAAATATGAAGCAAGAACAAGTGCATAATTGCATACTTCCAAGGTCATTTGTGGTTAGAACTATTAGACAGAGAGTGAATAAAAAAGTGATGGAGATTCTAGGTGAGCCTTTCCATACCAAGGCTAGCTTCAAGAGCAAGAAAAAGGAAGTTGTATTCAATAAATTTAACAATATTTTCCTTGACTTTCCCACTCTTGAATGTTTAATGATTAGATTCTATGACTTGTCATTAGAAAAGGCACAAGGAGTGGCTAGATTTGTGGTTAAACTCAATGAAAGTGAGATTCTAAAATGTACAAAACTAGAGAGGGTCTCTATTACCTTGATGAATAGAGCACTTTCATCAGATCATTGCAACCACTCAATGCCATTTAGTATTTAGTCGGAACACAACATCTGGTGGCTAGAAGAATTTGAAGTAGATACAGAGGATTTTGATATATTGTATTGGATTTTTCATCAAACACCAATACCTAATGTTATTAATAGATAAGAAGTAAGAGAAGAACTATTTGTTGAAGGATTTGGAAACTATAAGATTAATTGGCACATAGTTGGTGACTTAAAGACACTTAAATGCATGTACAATGTATCAAAGGGAGCCAACTCTAGATCTCCTTGCCTATATTGCATGTTCTAAGCCATAAATTTGAACTCAAGAAATTGGAATATAGCTCCCTCTAAGCACAATAAGGATCCACAATTTAAGCCAGTCCTAGATATTTCTTTAGTGAATGCCCATATCTGTACACTTCATGTGCTTTGTAGGATAATTGAAAAGCTTGTTCATCTTTATATAGGATTTGTATGGAAGATGAAGCCATTATTAGCTAGAACAAATGCTATAATAAATATTAAAAAAGTCTTATCTATAATAGGTTTGCATGGTGGTAATGTTGTTATTGAACCAGGTCTTCAAAAGTCTAAGGATGGCAATTGTGTCCCCAAAAAGCTATCTATTGGTGGAGTGAAGGCTAGAAGGTTCCTAGACTTTCATGGGAGACTTGGTAAGATAAACTCTAGGAGTGGTGGCTCAACTATTAGATACAATCAGTGACAGTGCCTACATAATGTAGTTTGGAAAAAACTAGACAAAGTGTTCTTTTATTGTGATAAAACTGAGTGGAATGATGATGATCTCAAAGACTTCAAAAACCAAAAGGCAATGACAGAAGCTTGGGGTAATCAACACTTCACTCACTATATGGTAAGAAGTTTTCATATGTATGTCTCTTTATTGTCTAACTCATATAGGATTTTCTAATCAAATTTCTTCATTTGTTAGCTATGCAACATATTTTATACAACCATGGTCCATATTTTATCAAAAAATATAGATCTCTATCTATCTGGTCAACTCAACATATGGAAAAATCACATTATCAAGCAAGAAAAAAATACTTTAGACACACAAGACATGGAGGTGAAAGATATAAAGCAAACAATTTATGAGAATTTATTAGAGGTCTTTCAATGGTTCTACAAATAAATTTGGCACAAATTCAAGCTCAAAGACACAACTGTATCTTGTAATACATCATCTGTGGCAAAGACTATATCCATTGTTACCCAAAGAAGAAAAGATGGATATTTAAACTCTTGTACAAAAAATATATATTCAAAATGGTTACAAAATAGACAAAGAGATAGAAAAAGATGGCTTTCAAGAAACCCTTAACATCTTTTAGTCTAACTTTACTAGAAGAGTCTTTAGTTTCAAGCAATTCACTAGGTCCTCTAAAGGAATCTTTTGTTTCATTCCACTCGATGAGACCTCTATATTTCAAGAACTCTTGTTTTCTATAGCCTAGAATGAGCTTCAAATTCTTGGCATCTCCTACATGGGAGAGCAAATAAGAGCCAAAAACTCCAAAGTATCTTGCCTAGATCCACTGTATCCAGGCATGAAGCCAAAAAACCCCTACAACTTCTTCCTTTTCCACCAAAATTATCTTGTCTGAACCTCTATTGAAAGCTTGGGATCTAATCACCTTGGAGATAGCTTTCAAAGACATTATTGGTAAGCTTAGAGAGCTTGACAATTTGCTATGATAAATTGCAATTGTTTGATTATTTAAGCTTCCAATATAATGATCGAGGTCTTGACTTTTGCCATTGACTTTTGCCAAGTTTCAATGGCCTTGAGCCCTTGGCTCTTCCAAGTCTCTTTTTTGGTGGCCCCACTGAGGAGTGCCAAAAATTTTGACTTTGTGTGTTGTTTTGTTTTCGTGTGTGGCTTGTGGTGTATTGTCAAATATTTGAATTTTTCAATTTATGTTGTGCATCCGACAAAGTCAATTATCCCAACCGGCACTCCTTAATGTCTCATTATCGGTTTGTGAGTAAGGCTTGCTCTCGATCACTGCTCGCGTAACAACATTGCGAGAAATGCAAGTTTCTTCAAATAGAATCATGGATCAAAAGGGCTTGATCACACAAAATGATAATTTCTTTTTTCACTAATGTTGATAAGAATTATGTGGATAAGATTTAAATATTATTGATGTGAACATTCAGATATATCTTCTTTCAAGGGTTGGACTCATTGAGAATAAGATGTGAGATTTGCAGAATGACGACTATTCTATTCTGAGACTTGTAAAACTTCATGATAGTAAAAAAAATGATCCAAGTCTTAAGGTTGAAGATGCCACCCATGACAAGGATACAAGACTATGAGAAAGAGGAAAAGGCCACAGAAGAGTAGGCAAATAAATGGAGGGAGTATAAAAGAAAGAAGAAAGAAGAAAAGGAAGCATAACAACTCCCATCTTTTGAAGAGGAGCTATCTACCCTTCTTGAAAGGGCTGACCCTAAGGGCTTCAATGTTTGTTGATTTTTGCTTGGTGATATTAACAAAAGATCTGATATGGTATTTTTTGACTCTGATTGTGTTCAAATTCTCAAGAATAAAGTGAGAGAAGTAAATGACTCTATTCTTCTTGATGGGATGAGGTATAGTATACCAAAATTTATTTTTACTCACTATATTTTTCTAGCAATAGACTTTCATGTTGATGCTTACTATCTCCATTCCTCTGCTAGGTGTGTAATGCATGAGCTCCCCTTTGATATACGACAAAAAATTGAGGCTCTTGATCCATCTATCTCATACTATATGAGTAGTGAGCCTGATGCAATTGAATTTGACCATTGGTTCAATTCAATTGACTTTGAAACTTTGGAGGTTCTTCTAATTCCATACAATGAAAAGTAAGTAATTTGATATTTTGTCAGATTTTATGAGATCTTGTTTTGCTAGATGATTGAAATATGATTATTTTCACTTCTCATTAGAGCCAAATTAATGGAATAGATTGTGTGGAGAGGCAATGCTTCCTCATCAATTCTATAAAAGAAAGCCAAGGAAATGCCAAATTGTAAGTTATATAATCTAGGGTATCCTTGATATTTTGATATTTTTTTGGTAGGTACTCTAAATATTTAGATCTTTCTTTTGTAGTTACTCTAAATTTTATTGCATTTTTGGTACAGAGATGTAAAAAGATTGATTGAAGTGCTAGAGAAAAAGCCTCCCATGCCTTCTAACTTACTTGAAACAATGCAATATACACAAGTTGTGGTAAGGTCTTGATTAATATGGTTGGAATATACTAAGAAAATTTATTCTAAAAACTATTATAAACAAGTTTCATAGTTTTACTTTATATTGTTGATTGGAACGTTCTCATCAGGATGATAGTTACTCTTGTGGCTGGAGAGTAATTGTAAATGCCAGAAGATTGGTTCAGTTTATTTATCTCAATGATAATAAACTTATAAAGGTAATGTGAAAGATACTAAACTTTGAGATAGAGGTTTACTACAAATGAACTAAAAATAATAATATAGCCTATTGTAAAAAATAACAATATAGTCTATTGTAAAAAATAATAATGAACTAAAAATATTTTCTTACAAATGTATGTCAATTTACAAGGGATTGCTATACAAGTGAGCATATTTGGTATATAAGAGCCAAGCTCATGAAGTACATAATGGTCAATTAAATACAACCGACAAGAATGGATAATAGTGGGGGCTTGGACATTGAAGGAGAGGAGGTGCATGTAACTACACCAGGTGAAGCTATGACTTCAACACCCAAGGCAACCAAAGCATCAAAGATAGGCAAAAGGACTCTTAGAAAGGATATCCCTTCTCCTAAGAAAAGTTCTCAAAAAAAGTAGCTTTGCCTCATTGATTGTAAGCCCTTGTGTATAAGTCATGGAGATGGTTGACATAAATTTGCCACAAAATTTGTACATGTATTTTATATTGATAGTAAATAGATATTTTCTTCAATATCCTTGCATTGTATTCTTCTCTCTTCTCATTGATATCTGTAAAAAAAAATATGTTACAAATGTTTATTAATCAAGAAGTGAAATTAGATATACACTTAGGTGGATATAATATGATATAAAACTTACTCGTTTCTTATTAAGTTGGAACACAAATGAGTATGGTAGTTCAATATCTTCATTCTGTAAATCCATCCTCACTTGATATAGCGTACATGAGGATCTAACATTTAGGATTGCAATAATGTCCTCATTGTACCAAACATCAAGATCCACTGTAGGATCTTTGCTAAAATGATCAAGATTTTGGTCTAAAGCAACCACACTAGCGCATACATAATGCCATCTACTATAATAAAAACTAAGGATGAAATTTTGAGTAGCAATCATATATTTACAAGCTATAGAGTCTCGATCTATCTTTCATATAACATCTGTCCTAGTGTCCCATTCCTCATCAATAAATTGTATAACATGATCATATATTAGTCTCTTCACTAAAAGCATGGCATTTGATATTCTTATCTCAACATTAGAATAGAAGTCAAAAAATATATTAATAGGCATGAACAAAGAAACTTTTCTTAGCCTACTTGAGATACTAGATTTTAATGCTCTCTGTATCTCAGAAAATATTTTACATCTATAGCCGTCACTAGTAGCTAGACTTGGCAAAGGCCACTCAAAGCTTGAAAAATCAGGCAAAGGAAGGGGGGATATTGATCCCTATTGGCTACACTGCATGAAGACAATATAAGAATTGTCATAGAAGAATATTCCATTCTCTGCAAGCTCTGTCTTCTTTCAACCTTTGTACATCTCTTCTCCAATCAAGCCATGCATCACATCAATCACATCAACAATAGACTCGACCGATTGCCATTCCTCAAGATTAGAGGGATACACATCTACAAGACAAATGAACAAATTTTATAATGGAAAACCTTAAACCAAGTTCAAGAAAAGAAAGACTTTAAGAATCAAATCCTTACAATTTGGTTTATGCATTGGAAGATTTGAACTTCTAGGTTTCAAATATAGCTCTCTATGCATAAATACATGTTTCACCAGAACCTCTTTTATGCTATTCTTATTTACTTCAAGCTTGAAATATCATATTCTACCCTTCCAAGCAAAGATGAACGAGCTCTCATATCTTCACCTTTTCCTACGTTTTGCCTATTGCATGGTGATCCAACTGCTTGTGCTAATGATTATAGAAATCCATCTTCCATCTTTTTGGAATGAGTTAAACACTGATATGGATGTGATTTGGGAGCTTGGACACCTTGTTGAAGGTCAAATTTCTGTATCCATGGCAGAGAGAGAGAAAGAAAGAAAGAAAGAAAGTTATATTAACGTCTTCTAAAGACCAAAACAGGCCTATGAGACAAATTGTGATACAACTGATGAGGTCCAGCTATCCAAAAATAAAAGTGCTGAATGAAAAGCTAAAAATAAAAGTGCAGAGAGAGAGAGAGAGAGAGAGAGAGAGAGAGAGAGAGAGAGAGAGAGAGAGAGAGAGAGAGAGAGAGAGAGAGAGAGAGAGAGAGAGAGAGAGAGAGGACTAAGCTACCACAAAGGAGGAAAAAACACGAGAGGGGTAGAAGAAATGAGGGAAATAAATAAGTGCCAAGCTCTTTATTAATTTGAATTTAGATTAAACATGTCATTATCATTAATCCAAACATATCATTCAATAAAAATGGCCAGGATTGTATATCATTAATGCAAAGGATGTCATAATCACGAATATAAGAGGCTAAAAATAGATATTGATAGTACAAAGTCATAATACTATATATATATATATATATATATATATATATATATATATATATATAATTTTTTAAAATTTTTACAAAAAACTTCTGTTATATAGAGGCTCTACTCCTATTGGTCTAGAGCACTCTCTCTCTATTTCCTAAAGAAGGCATTTTCGAAACCTCAAAACTCCCCTAATGAATGGTTTCACCCTTTCACAAAGCTATTTTAATATAAATGAAAATGATTGAGCACTATGAATCATTCATGATTGCATTGCATTCAACACATGGTATCTTCTTGGATGCATGGCAAATTTCTTCATAAATATTGACCTACGCTAAGAGTGAAGTATCCCAAGCCATAGGGCTAGATATTCGTTTTCTTTGGGAAGTGTGTAGTGAGGATTATATTTTATCTCCTAGAACGATTGTTTAAAAGAGAGGATTATGTATCACATGTGCTTTATGTGTTCATGGTGTATCTCGAGGCCAATCCCTGAGGT
The DNA here is from genome assembly GCF_053477565.2 of Lygodium microphyllum. NCBI lineage: Eukaryota > Viridiplantae > Streptophyta > Polypodiopsida > Schizaeales > Lygodiaceae > Lygodium > Lygodium microphyllum. The sequence goes on along the minus strand of NC_141155.1, from coordinate 44,389,902 downwards.
GTAGGAGAGCCATAGTGGGGCTGTGGCAATTAGGCGAGGGGTGCTCCCTGTGTCTGTTTTACATAGTGTATAACAACAATATGTGTAGGGGTTGCCTGTGAGGAGTTTAGGAAAAGTTATTTGTTGGACTACGAGCCATACAAACACAAATATTTAAATTTTAGGTTAGATCAGTGTGTGTAGCCTTTGGACGCTCTTGGCTACAAGGCCGTGGGGTATTTTGGTTGAGTATAGAGGCCTCCGGCTAGAGCCTTAGAGCCAGTGTCACGCCCGTTTTAGGTCACCTAGGAGGAATAGGATAAGCATCTCTTCTACAAAAGTAGACTTATCTAGAACGAGTTCTCAAAAATCATTTCTTAGGAACAATTACAAGCATCACATCTTATTCTCTCTTTTGCTTCTATTACCAAGAGGAGCAACTAGTAAAAAATTGAGAATCTTAAACAAAATAGCAAATCCTCTAGCCCATTCTTGCAAAATTAGTAGACACATTGACTTGACCTTGCTTGCTTTGGTAGTCATGTCATGATGATGGCTAAACAATGGCATGCCATTAGTACCCTATGTTAGAAAATCCTGTTTATCATGTCTTTGTCTCTCTATGCTTCATTTTTCTTGCTTGGAATGTAGACCTACCATCTAAGTTACAACATCATCCATTGATTGATAAGCTTCTCATGAAAGTGGAATTACACATTTCTAACCACTTTGTAGGCCCTTCCTTCCTTAGTGATCTAACTATTTATCTATTATATGGATTGATCAACAAACCAATTAACTTGGGTGCTTTTGTTGGATTGGAATACAATCCAAAATTTTAGGACTATTGGATTCCCAAATTACAAACGATTAACTCTTGTTTATAACTAATTGTAGTTAGGTTGCACATTCTTTATTCTTTTGCTCAATATATTCCACTGGCGAGAGCCATATCCTCAAACTTTGAACCAATGTTACATCTTATGCAAGGGCAAGATACAATATACAAGATTTAAAATGTCACTCAAGGTACAATGGCAAAACACAAGAAGTTATTATCAAGTTTTCCTATCCTTTGAATTTGAATCCACTGCATTGCACTCTCAATGTTTTACCAAGTGAATGATGATAACAACAGTGACCAATAACAAAGAAGCTCCATGCCAAACTCATAACAAGAATACAACATCAATAATGGAAACTTTCTATGAAGATTCAACGCTATGGAAACATTAAGACAACACACTCATCTTGGGGCCTCAAACCAGAGATAAAAACATGAACAATTCAGCAACAAAGAGCTCAGAATTTCTTTAACCAAGATAAACCTAGACTTCAACATTTAATGATCATCTATTTCCTTAGGTGGAATTTTAAATTGTTTCATCAACCATACAAACCTTCATCAATAAGTACATGTTCTTCTTCACAAAAACAACCAAGCATTCTGCTTCAAATGTCCAAGATTTTTACTTGATCTTTATTATGCACACTCCAGTGCATTGTTCCATTCCTACATGTAGGTTTACTATCTATGTTAAACCTTTTCCCCAACTTTGTATGGCTATAATCCATTTTATGTGGCATTAAATTTATTCTAGGAAATAGAAAAAAGAGAAGAAAACAAAAAAAATGAGAGAGTGAGAAAGAGAAAGAAAAGAAAAGAAAAAATAGCAAAGAAGAAAAAGAAATATACACTCATAAGCACTACTCCGTCCTCAAGCTAGATGCATCACGTGACCTTGGTTAGCCAAGTTGTTTTATGATATCATCTTATACACACACATTATGATGAATATTATGGAAACATAGGGATAATAATCTTCATCTTATGATATGGGATATGTTTTTGATGTTATATTATCAATAGTGATTGAATACTTATTTTGAGAGATCTCAAGATGATTGTGCCTCTTTGGAGGGTGGATATCATATAAGTGTCTTGCAAAAGATACAACTCTAAATGAGAATGAGAATGAAAATAAGAATGAGAAAACATAGCCATGATTATTTCTAACTAGATATAGTTGGATGCAATCTCAAAGTGAGAGGGAGATTAAATTGAACCAATTATTATTATTGTGAAAAATATTTTTAAAAGAAAAAATTGATTTAGTTGAAGATTTGGTGATTATGGTTATGAAGACTTAATGTAAAGGACCATGAAGAAGATGCCTAACTATCTTGAAGAATTTATGAAAATGATATCTAACCATTGAGAAGAATCTTTGGATATTTTATGAGAGAGACTGTGGTTTGAAGACTCTACTCTTATGAAGATATAAATGGATTTAAATAGGAACATCCATATAAGTGATGCTCAAAATCTACAATTGCATTCAACACATGACAACAAATAAGACAATGGAAATATAAGTTTCTTACCTCTTTTTCTTTGATATTTTAGCTTGACTAGTCTAAATTATATTTGATATTAATAAATAAAAATTAAAAATAATATTTCTGAAGAGGGATTGGATGCCATTCATCTTTCCTAAGCTTTGAGGACAAAGCTTTTAAAGAGGGATCAAATATAACAATCCTTTCCATTAAACTATAAAACATATTAATTTTATGATCCATTCAGATGAATACTTATATGTATAGTATTATCTAACCAATCGTAATATAATAAATAAAGAGTATTATCATCAAAATACATATAAATATACTTGTTAATAAGTAGTATTATTAAAATTATATAGTCTACAAAAAGTTAAAAATAGTCATATTGACTATAAATGATATTTTTTGATATTTTTAATAGATATTATTAATTTTTTTTAAAATAAAATATGTAAAAAAGCCTAAAATAGCATGAAAGATCATAGAAAATGAAAAAATATTTTTTAATGATGCTTGACCTAAAATCATCATTTGTTCTTATCAAAAGCCTAACTTCTTAATTCTGCTCATGCAACCTTGTTGACCAAGTCTATTGTAGTCAATTTGAGTACTTGAACATCTATATTTTGAGTTCAAAGGAGAAAGTTAGAGCAAAAAAGTTATAGACCACTTTAGGATAGATTACACACAGATATAGGGACTTCTTATTCCTTACTTCTTTTCTATTTGAGATAAGTATGATTATTCTTTTTATGTTATTGAGTTTGATTTTATGGAAATTGAGATTGAAAGTAGGATATCACATAGATTAGAATGGGATTTTTTTTGAGAAATACATTGTTCAAGAAGACCTATACAGTTCATACTATATTGGTTCTCAAACAATTCATGGATTTATATGGAAAACTATTGATCAAGGCAATTCTTCTTCTTCTAGCAATTTGAGATTTTGATTGTGATCATGATTGTGAATGAGATTGAGAGTAAGATTTGGAACCCTTATCATGTACATGCCATAAGCTTGTACTAGATGGTTGGGAGGTTCAAGCTCCATATTGGAGTGCAAGTCGTTGTTGTCATGCCATGTGTTTACACTCAAAAAACCTAGGAAAACAAATTCAAATAAGGAGGCATCACTCTTGTGTAATTTGTTATTTTAATTCTAGAGCTACCTATGTTGGGATGGAGCATTATGAGATGATTAAGGAAAAATCATGGGATGTATTATTCTATGCTATGGTGCAAAATGGGCACATAGCCAAGCCACACAAATAAGTAGTGATATTAATGAGCCGACAGGGATCGGCAAAGTGACTAGCCACATGCAGTTATTCCTCTATAATAATCTTGTTAAATAGTGTATATTATTATAGATTAGATGGCACTTCTAGTTCTTGAACCAAAATAATCACATGCAGTGAAACATGAGAACGATATGTGGGATCAACCTAAAGAGTGCTAGTGGAGCATTGTTACTCAGTAATGGTCATGAGACGACTATAAGCTTGAGATATTTTGAGATGGCGGCCATGCCCATCTATGTAAAAAGTACTAGAAGTGGTGCAATTAGCCTTAATTTTTGCAAGCTTATCCACCAGCATCACATTTGGTCATAGAGGGATAAGATGGTATGAATCACGAGGGCTGGAGACACTATTCGGGAAGAGTATTGACATACTCAAACTAAACAAGGAGACTTTTGTGGGAGAGATGCTCATTCTCCTTTTAAGTGGAATTCCATCGTGTAGCAAGTTTAAATGCCTCATTTTCAACAAGATCTAGATCAATCATAGCAAATAAGTTTCCAAAGGGGTAAACATAGAATCAAATTGGAGTACCCAGTCGACTTCAAAAGAATTATCCCACTTGGCTAAGTTGATTGCCATTTGGCTTAAAGAATGGTAGACAAGTGGAGGTTTACAACTAGAGGATGGAGCATGAGCAATGGAACTCGTCTAGAGATAGAGTGTGGACTAGTTCCCTATGTGCATGGTGGATTTTAGCTTGTGCTACCTGATCCAATTGGTAGACTAGTCGAGAGAAAGCAAAAGGGGATGCCTCAAATGATTTGGAGGGTTCAAGAAAGGATGAGGGAGTTGGAGGGTAGGTGGGTCTTGGTGGTAGGGAGTACCAAATGATGGAGGAATCGGATTGACGATGGATGACATAGGAGACTTTGTAGACATGGATTTCTCAAGCAAAGTAGGAGAATCGAGAGTGGTGAACTCTACTTGAGATGGTTTGGCTCAGGCAGGGAGACTTCTGATCGAAAGGTCAATGTTAGTATCTAGCTAGATCAACTATAGGAAAAGTGGGAGGGGCAAGGATGGATGGGGATTTAGAGCATTTTGGGATCCAAATATAGGCATTACCCTTGTATTAACCTTGAGCTTCTAAAAGGGAACGGGCCACCCAGCACAAGGAAATCTTGGGTGGTTGAGAAGTCTTATGGCTTTGGATTGGCCTTTTGTACATGGATCATGAGGGTTTAGAAGAGGGAAGTGAAACAAAAAAGGTGGAATGTGGTTGCCATTGGAAGTGGGTGGACTTCCTAGGCTAGGCTTGGAGGTGCAACTAACAACAACAGTGGTTTCATGGAGTTGGTCTGTAAGCAATGGACAAAGTAAGAAGTCATTGGATTGCAAAGGGGTGGGATCAGTAGTTTGCATTTTCTCACAAAAAGTTCCCCTTGGTTGAAAGTAAATGACACGGTCACCAATGAATTGCAAATGAATGTGTCGATCAATATAGTTGATATTCTAGGAAACTTAATACTTAAAGAGTCAACCCAAGAGAAGGACCTTCCCCACATCTTCTCTATTTGGAAGAAGATAAAGAAGAAGGGGGATTCTTTAAACTACAATAGTAAGCAAGAGCTTACATTTTCCCAATAGTGAGTAGGGTTGGCCATCATAGGGTTTGATTTTGGCGTGAGTGGGGTTCAAAGAGGATTGGCCTAATTGTAGCTAGGTGTCATATGGAAGTGTGTTATAGTCAAAATCCTCATCAATGAGGGCATCAATAGTGACTTACTCTGCAAGAGCTAGCTAAATTCAAAGGAAGGGTGGAGGTCCTTTGGATAAAAAGTAGAAATAGCCAAGACATTGAAGAAGGAATGGGAGATTTACACATGACTAGGTGGAAGAAACTTATGAGCATTGGCCTTCTTCTCAACTCACTCATACCATGTTTGATCAACCACCATGACTGTGTGGATATTAAGAGGGTGCATAGGGCATTGATGTAAGTAATGGCTACCATTAAAGTGTCCAATGCTTTTCCCCTCAATGGTCTCAAATTTAATATTGCATATCCTACTGATTAACGAACAAAATATGGCCCTAAGCCTCACAATTTCAATTTTTTCTTATGGCCCTTAAGAGAGTGCAAGAGCACCAAGTCACCTTTATTAAATGATCGCCATTGCACATGACTATCAAACTAGGCTTTAGGGCATTTTCAATGAGGACATGTGTGGCCAAAAGATGGGACTCCATGAGGCATTCTAACTCCGCAAGGCAATTGGTCTAAGCACTACTGCCTTCCAATACTCTTGCACTACAATGCAAAGACTAGGGATGAGAAACTCTACTGGCATAATCACATCAATGACATAAGTAAGTTGGAAAGGAGTCTAGCCAGTTGCAATCTTAAAAGTTATGTCATAAGCCCATAAGGCTACCATAAGCTTGTTATCCCATTCTAAACACAAGGAAAAAACACTCTTCGTCAGGACACTAAGAAAAATATTATTGGTAGACTCAACGTGGCCATTTTCTTGAGGATAATAATGAGATTATTTGTGGCGGATAATCAAAATTTAGACAAAACAATCTCAATATTCTCATTCCAAATTGAGTCCCCTAGTCACTTGCCAACTCAATAGGGTAGCAAAAAAGCAAGAAACCACTTGCTCCCACAAGCTCTTAGTTAATGCCAAAAACACTCTTGCATGTGGCTTGTGCCTGAGTCCATTTTGTCACATAATTAGGAGTACTAGGTAGCTAGAGTAATAGGTCCTATAAAGTCAAATTTCCACTTTTCTAAGGGTTGTCTAGAAATGACTGGGGAGAGTTCCATCTTGTCCTTGTGAATTGGAAATTAAGTGTGTTGGCACTTGTCGCAATGTTTAACAACATGCTGCATCCTTGAACAAGGTGTGTTTAGCACATGAAGCGCGTGCTACATAAGTAACTAATTCTTTTTAATTAATTAAAATGTGTGTTTAGGGCGAATGCATGTGGAAAATATGATCAGCTGTTATTTTTAAAATAATAATTAATTGTGACGTTTGGTGCAAAAAGGAAAAGAAGACGAGAAATGGGGTATCTGGAGAAGGATGTGTATGCAAATGAGTTCTAAATGTGTAAATCAACAACTGACGTGATAAAAAAATTGCAACCACAACACAATAATACAATAAGCAATTCGGCTAGTTAGAAAATGGATATCATTTTTAAAAAAACCACAACACATGTCTAGAATTTTTAATATATTTGGGTGTTTATGTTTTAGGTATTTTATTGTTGGGAGATTTATATTTATTTTTGTTTTTTAATTTTAATATTATTTCGACATGGTTCTATTTGATTCTTTTTTCTATTCATTTCATCGAGCAAAATGCTGGCTGAAAATTAAACATGTGAATCCACTTTATTTCTTGACATTTTCAATAAATTTTCCACTTTTTAACGAATTTTATTTTTTTAAAAAAATTGATTCATTTTAAAACTTGATTTCTTTTCAAATAAATATTTTTCAATTGGTGTTGGAAATTTTAGCTCATTTTGATGATCCATAATTATGAAAGGAATTTGTTGAATTTTTTCATAATTTAATTGTTTTTTCAAAATTTTAATGTTTTTATAAGGAATTTTATTGAATTTATATTAAATTTTAAAGTTTTGGAATTTATTATTTTTTATTTTTATTGGCCATTTTGTAGTTGATATTTTTTTTCAAAATTTTAGTACAATTTTAGACATTTTTTAAATTTTTGTACTTTTTTCAATTTATATAAATTTTGAATGGTTTTTAGACTTTTTAAATGTTTTTATGGTTTTTCAAAATCTAAAAATTGTGGGAATAGGTTAGTTGACACACACTATGTTTGGCTGCGTGGGAACAGTTGCAAGCTCTCCATTGTGTGGAAAAAACCACACATGCATCCTCGCGTGTGAATGCTCACTACTAGCATGAACAAAGAGTCTCACACAAACATGAGAACCCACACGTGAAGAATAGCACCTTAGAAGGGGACACAGGAACAACACGGTGGAAAAGGTGGACATGCATTGGAGGAGGGAAAGGAAATGAGGGGAAGGTTTAAAAAATGGGGGGTACGTCAGAGTGCATGGAATCTATGGGAAAATATTCATGAACTTAATGCAAAGTAGAGCCTTGCTTTGTAGGTGTATTGGCTTAAACAATTGATGGATCTCTGCATGAAGGAGAGGATCCCATTGTCTACTCACTTTAGCCAGTTTCATTCTATCATGAAGAATCTACTTCAACAGGGTATTAGGTTTCAAGATAATTTGCATCCTTTGTTTCTGCTTGGCACTTTACCTGAGTCTTGGGATGTATTTTGCACTGTGATTGTGTACCAGCAAACTAGATGGGTTGAAATTGAAAGATGCAAAGAGTGCTCTTTTGACTGAAGAAATTAACATGAAAAACAATGATGCTTCCTGCAGTTCACATGCTTTATCCGTTAGAGGTGGTAGATTTGGCAAGAAAGGTAATGATCCTCATCATGGGAAGGAGTCTAAGAAGTCCCACTCTAAGTCACGTGGACGCATCAAGTCCCTTAAATGTAAATTTGATCTTACATACCATTATTGTGGAAAAGTAAGACACATATGGTTGCAACGCCATAAGATGTGCGATGACAAGCGCAAAGAAAAGGGAAAAGAGAAAGTGCAGGAGAAATCCAATGATCGCAGTATTATACCTACAAAGTCTGGCGTAAAGATTGAGGAGATAAATGTCATGTAGCCTGAGGAGTATGATGGCGACTACATATTAGCAACCTCTTCATGTGATGCCTCTCAACTAACCAAGGCTCAGTCTATGCATGCACAATGTTGGGTCTTGGATTTGGGTGTGTCTTTTCATGTGACCCCCTACCTGAGTGGTTTCATACCTATCGATAGTGTATCTGGTTCTGTGTACTTAACTGATGATACGTCTTTTCTTATTGTTGGCATTGGTGATGTCACTCTACAGTTTCTATGTATTACTTTTGTTTTGCATAATATACATAATGTTCTTGCAAAATGTGCAAAGTTTGGTAGGCTCTACTCCTTGGTTGTGTCTGGTACTATTGACCATGTTTTTTTAGTGGGTTCTATCCCACATGCATCTCTTTGGCATGCTCCTCTTGGGCATATGTCACTTCAGGGAATGAAAATGCTTAGTGCTTTGCAATATATTCCGCCTTTTGATGACTCGCATTTTGAGTCATGTGATCATTGTTTATATAGTAGGCAAACTCGGAAATTGCATAAAAAGTCTGGTTTTCCACGCATGGGTGAGCCTTTGGCTCTTGGGAATTCAGATGTATGTGGACCCATGCCTTGTTAGTCATTAGGGGGTGCAAAGTACTTTGTCACATTTATTGACGATCATTCACGTAAGGTTTGGGCTTATCCCATAAAGTAGAAATTTGATGTCTTGGCCATTCTTTCAACATTGGTCTAGCTTTGGCAGGTGTGCCCTAGGCACTGGAATAGGTCGGAGGTTCTAGGGGATATGAGGAATAGTAAAGATCACCATAGGGGCAACAATATCCGAATTCACACAGCCAATCTCATGCGAGAAGAAAGCAAACCCCCTTCCATGTCGCTCAAGCATATCCTGAAAGCACTGCTTCTTTGAAGGTAGCAAGAAATCACCATTTCTAATTTTTAATTCAGCAAGAGTCTTTGCTGAAAATTTATGGCCTATATGCTCTGGGTTCCTCAAAATTGGCTGCTTGGCAGCCCTCTCTACTGTTGATCACTGCCAAGTGGAAGCGGTCCAGCTACCGGCTTTACCTTCTTATCCACAGTCCTGTATTTTGTGTCAACCATGGCTTCATTATGATCCTCTGCACTACTCAAATCTTGCTATAAAACAACAATTCTGCCCTCTGGTGGGCTGAATATTCTCAGCCCTCTGCTCTATGGACTGCATAGGAACAACCCTAAACTCTGGATGCTGAAATATTTGAGCAGGAAACTTTGTTGGCTGAAAGTTTTCAGCCCTCTATGTCTCTGTAGGCTGATCATAATCAGCCGAAAACTGTGTTTGCTAAATTTCTTCAGCACTTAACACTTTTTGCTGAGTCACCTCAGCCTCTAACTCTATCTGTGACACAAAATCTAAAATTTCATGAAACATGTCTAGGGACTGCACTAATACATTACTAGGAAAACTCTACATATCAGCTTTTAGCATATTTTCCATCTCTGTCATTGTATCTGCACAAACCATACTATCATACATACCATCTATATGCTCATCATCCTCTAAAATACATGCATTTTTCAAATCTTTCTCCTTTCTGCATATGTACTGCCTGGCAGCTCTAGGCAACTCAAAAATCTTTTGATAACTCATCGAAATGTTTGCTGAAATTCCAACAAAATTGAAGGAGAAAACACTACAGGCGAGAACTCCAATCTCCTCTGCTCTATACCACCGTCGTCTCGTGGGACAGCGGTACCTAATGAAAATCCGAATCCCTTGCAGTGGGCAAAGGCGCATCTCGAAGGGTATCCTTGTTTCTAGCATGATTTACACACATAGTCATAAACTGGACTGCTCCCATACCATCTTTACTGCGAATCCGTGCATAAGCAGACCCGTCATCCATTACTTTCATTTCCATGCGCATCTCTGTGATGAATGGCTGTCCTAGGATTATGGGATAAGAGCATGAATCCTGCACAAAGAAATGAAAATCCTCTTCTACATCTCCAATAGAAATCTTGACACTGGGACATGCAGCATACAAATCACCTGCAGTGTTGTTGGCGGCTCTCATGCACCACCGATGCTCTGCATCCATAGGCCATCTATTACTTTCACAAACTCCACGAACTATGAGATTAATCTCTGAACCATGATCCACCAAAGCAACATAAGGCACCTGTTTCTCTCCAATTTTTACCATTGTTTCAGTAGTCGCCCTAGCCCAATGACTCTGCGAAAAGTGACTACGCGGTACCAAGATAGGCTCATCAGTTTTAGCATAATGCATAGGCTGAACCCTCTTCTCTACCTGCGGAAAAACAGAAGCATTCTCGACCATAACCTTATCCTCATCCTCATCCAACTCCCTAATCAAAACTCCATGTGTATCAATAGCAGGCAATGTATGTCTTTTTCTCTTCAGGACTTCTTGGAACTGATCTTGAAACTCTCTTTTCAAGATGCCCAAAACCTCAGAAATAGTAAAAGTCACCTCATTGCCAAGTATATTGTCATTAAAGTTTTTCTTCATGTCCGTAGATGTCTCAATATCGGACATTAATCTAAATCCTGGCTGCTTTCTCTGTCTAGGTTCCTGCCTCTTTTCTTTCTTATGAGCATCCTCCATTTGTCGTTCTGGCCTTGGTCTCGAAGACGGCCCTGCAGTAGGTGGAGTAACAAACTCACCCCCTCTAGTATTTTTAGCTGCATTTGGATTCTCTTCATCTCTCTTACGCTTCTCCTCAACAAGTACATCTGCTCCCTGAGATTTAGCCAAGTAGGCATAAATAGTGTACTTGTCAATAGGCGAATCCCAACCTGTCTCAGATCTAATGCTAGAACCTGCACTAGACAAAACAATTTGCTAGATTTTCCCCTTGTTTGCCGTCTCTATAGCATAGGTCCATAATGCTGACTGATTCTCTGACCCTTTCTCAATTTGAACTCCATATGCAGAGGCATCTCCTCTAGTTGCCACATAAGAAGTACGCGCATCCATGTCATCCACTAATTTCTTCATTCCGCCTTTCCCAAAATTGGTAGCAAGTGGAGCTCCTGTTTCAATCAACCAGATCTTGCCATCTTGTCCCCAAAATACCAAATTCTTCCTCCTTGCATCTTGAAAAGATTCGTAATCCCTGCAATGCTGATGGTCCGTACTATCACACCAAATACATCTTCGATCTCTCCTAGGTGCACTAGGAGCACAAGAAGAAATAGTAGGCGCGGTCGAGGCAAACTGCTCTTTTAATTTTCCCACCAATTCTGCTTTAACTGAATCCAGTGTCAAATCCGTTATTATGCCTTTGATTATGTCATCAAGAGAGGAAGGAACCAAAGGATCAGATGATTTCGGAGTAGAAGGAGCCAGCATCGGTCTAAGAACAGGAGGATTAGAAACAGTAGGCACTGGCATAGGCCAAGTAACTGGCTAAGGAAGAGAAGAAATGACAGGGGTAGAAGTAGACATAGGAGTAGAAGAGGACGTCGGAGTCATAGATCCATTTTGTAGGCGGGTCTTCCATATCCACCTCTTGGTCAAAGTCGAGACCGCATCCTGAGCATCCTGCCAATTTGTTTTAAGACCCATAGGCTTCATGTGATCCTCAAAAAGCTCTCCTAATTCTTCCTGAAGAGCAGGATCTGCAGCTTGCAAGAAAAGCTCAACTTTCTCAATATCCAATGCTCTTTGTTCAGTAGCATCAAGCTGACTATACCTCTCTTCAAATTCTCGTATCAATTCTGAAGCAACTAGACCTTTGTTTGGCATGTAGACCCACTCTCAGAATGACCGCCGTGTAGCCATCCCAAAGTCCTCAAGAAAGTACTCCTCTTTTAGGGCTTTCTTAAAATCTTGCCAATGTGAATTTTGAAGGAAAAGATCTGTCACTTTTACCCTCAAGGCGGGTGTGACAGGGCGAAGAAAATATTTGCTCATAAGTCCTGCCGGTACTCCAAAAAATCCCATCTTAATCTCATACAACTTTAAATAAGCCAATACATTACGGCCATCGAATAGCTTCTTTTCATTTTCAACTGCTTCAATCACCTTAGTTGCGTTGATTGCATTCTCTTGCTTCGAATATAGTTGCCTTTGCTGAGACAACTATTGTTGTAACTGCATTCTCTTGCTCTGAATATAATTGCCTTTGCTGAGACAACTATTGTTGATGTAACTGCAGCTGTTGCTGCATATACAATTGTGTCTGCTGATTTTGAAGTTGCATATACATAGACATGTTATGAAAAAATTTTCTTTAAATCATCTGTAGAAGTACTTGAAGCAGAAGTCGATGACGAAGTCGAAGTAGAGAACAAAGTAGGAATCGTAGAAGGGGCTGAAGTTGATGCTGAAGTATCTCCCATCCTGAAATTTTTAAGTGCGACGCTTTCACGTTGGGTTCACCAAAGATGTCAAAGGGTTTTCAAAAACAAAGTTGCGACCACAAAGGTCCTTGAGAAATTCCAAGATGGAAGATCGGATCAAGGCAGTTACAAGACGAGACTTTGATGACAAGGTTTAAGTGTATTACAATTTTGGTTCAAGTACAAGTGGCAAGATGGATTACAAATATAATGATCAATCAAGAGAGTCAATCCTCTCAAGAAAACCACATCAAGATCTATATCAGAATACAAGAGCTTCAAATATGTCACCTAGTCTTCAAGAGAATGTCTTCAACTCCAATAAATGATCAAGGCAAGAAAATATGCTAATCCAATTGCTAGTATCTTCCAACAAGAGTATCCTCTTTGAACTTGCTTTATAGAGTTTTTCCAAGAGTCTTGAAGGTTTAATACATTGCTTCAAACTCAAGAGTAATTCTCTTTTTGTAGATAGGCTGCAAGACCTGCTATTCAAGAATATAGAATTTGCACACCATCCTGAAGAGAGCAGAGATGATCGGGAAGCATTCAGGACTCCATGACACAAAGCAAGTTAGCATTCTCTTTCTTTCTTCTTCCTGCACAAACCATTTGTCTATCTGCTTTCTTTTTAACCAATCTAATTGGTCTCGCTGCCCATGCAACTATACATACATATACACAAGATTTCATCTATCTATGCACGTTATCTGCCTAGGTCACACCGGTCAAGTAATGCCCTATTATTGTGATTCCAATCTTTGGATGGTGGTCGATTATTTCTCAATAATGCAGTTGTTGATGTTGATGAAGACGATGAAGATGGTGCTGCCGTGCTTAGACTGCAATTGCTGTTGCCTTTATTCTTCTTTAGTGTGTTTAGAGCTATTGAAGAATAATGATCTGCTCCTCATAGCAGATTAAGGCATGCAAAGGATTTCTTCTATCTTGATCTTGTAGTCACCTTTCTTTGTCCACAGCAAACAGTTGATGTCGAAGTCTTTCTACACGTAGAGTATTGCTGGAACAAAGCTGCCATATCTGTGGGAAACCTTTGAAGTTATCTTCATACAATAGCTCAATCAAAACTCCATCCAATTTTAGATTCAGATCTGATAAATGTCTGTTGTGCCGATTGCCATCATGAATATTGTGTAATACACTGTCCTCCCCAAAAACACCAATCACCAAGAGGTTCCTCAATAGCTAGCTAGCCGTTCTGCTAAACAGGCTCCCTCCTCCCTACAATCACGTTGCTTTCTTTTCTTAAGCCTTGCTTCTCTCTTAGATGGCCACTACCCTTTTCCAAAACACATTCATCATGCCTCCAAAAAGCAGTGCGTTCTGTGAAAGCTTCCTTTTTAGTCCTGAAAAAGCTCATTTCTATTCAAGCTTTGTTAGAAGCTTGTAGAAGCTTCTTCTGTCCAATCATTATTTATCCCCTTTCACACAACATATTTGAATTATATCAAGCAAGGGATTTTGCACTCACTAAAGTGCAGTTTTCTCGACCTTGATTGAATACACACACATTCACACGCAATCATGCACACATAGGCTAAAGAAAATACGGGTACTACCTGAATAGGTTTAAAAAAATATAGAAAAAAAACATCACACACATAGGAAAATGCAAACACAACGACCAGGTATGCACAAAACACGAGTGTCACACACACAAAATTTTTGGTGGATTCCACACCTTGGATACACAGCAACACGACAACGTGCAATGGATGGAGTGCTTGAGCCAATCCACCACTTGGAAGGAACTACCTAGTCTATATCGTCAATACCAAAGGAGATATGTAGCCTTTCAGACTTTCTACAATCTTGCGGCCTGAGATGGAGGCAATGATTGATGCATTGATGCCCATGGATGCTGAGACATTTGATTTTCTCAGACAGAAAGCATCCATACCATTATATGATGGGTGTCGAGTATCTCACCTGAAGACGTTGCTTGCGCTCCTAAGTGTGCAAGCAAAATACAAGAAGAGCGATGCGAGTGTGATCGAGTTGTTCAAGTACCTTCTACGTACGCTCCGTTGATTTCTTTTCGGCACCATTATAAATACAATTGTGTTTTTTCAAGGTTTTTTATGATTTCTTTTTAGGTTGCTAAAGTATCATATATTACCGCTTGGAAATACCATATCTGAGTCTCATGATGATACACAACATGTTTTATGATAGCTTGGCATGGACTACAATAGTATCCATATATGTGTCAACGATTGCGTGTTGTTTCGAGGAGAGTATGAGACTATGGAGACATGTCCAAAGTGTAGTGCTCACAGATATCGACTAAAGAAGAGCACATTGTGAGAAAAATTATGAGGTCTATCTGCACTCCAATGGGTATGATGCGTTCTCTTAGATTCACATTTTCTAAAGATGACCAACTATTAGGGCTACAATCCCATGATTGGCATAAGATATGTCAAGTTTGTACTATGAATGGATTTTAAGCGGCATGCGTATTTTGCTATTTGGAGTCTAGTCGTTGTTCGTAATGCTTCTTCATTTGTGGTAGTTTGCACTGCATCGATCGTGATCCTAGGATGACTTCACCAGAAATACGCGGGGCAATTTAGAGGTTGTCAAATCTAGTGCAATGGATCTCACAGAAGGAGATCAAGACATCCTATATTGAATCCGCAAGGTAGGGAGGAGTGGAGAATGTTTGGCTATCTCTTTGAGAAGTACTTACCCACCAGTATGCTCATGATACAAACCCACCTCTCCTGGTACATCTTGTAGATGAAGTGGAGTTTGCTGGACCTATCCATATGTGATGGATGTTCTTCTTGGAGGGCTTCGTGAAAACCCTGAAAGGCTTTGTGTGACAATGAGCGGCTAGAAGGTAGCATGGCTAAAGGTTGGTTTGTGTCTAAGGTGTTAGTGCATATTTCATAGTGGCTACCAATGGTGGATTTAGACAACAACATACTATGGTCTCGTTGAAGGACGATGATAGATTGACTGAAGATTTTGTGGTTAAAACTGGGGTAGAAAAAGGAATGAATGCTACAATGGAGGAGAAAGTGAATCATTTTTGTATGTTGCATCATGCATCCATGGAAAAGTGGCTCGTTAGGTACGAGCAAGCCATGAAAGATTGAGAAGAAGCACAATTCTAATTTCAATGTATTACACACCATCTACCAATGCAATATCCCAAGGGCATAGAGGAGATGCCACGGTTTATGTCTATTCAATGGTTACATGGAGCTTTGATCGCAGCCTCTCGCGAAGGGGTGGAGATCTCTACTAAGGAGTGGGAATTCTTGAGGGGATATTGTTCAAAGGTGACCACATGTTTTATAATCTGTCGTATCTAGGATTTATATGTGACAACTAATCTAACTATTTCAATGTACAATAAAAAATATACAATGCAAAGTGGTCGCGCGGACAACATTTCCACGTGGAGTGTATCGACGAAATGCGCTCCACAACAAATTGTGGTGTCATGGCAAAGTTTGAGCAAGAGAGCTGACGACGAGCCCCAAATTCAAACACTGTTATAGATGAGATGGAGTATTTTGAAAACTTGCAAAGTATTATCATGGTGGATTACCATAGCTTCTCCATGATCATATTTGATGTGCAATGGTTCAAAGTGGTACTGGAAGGAGCCAAGGTAACCATTTGACAAGGCCCATTTGGATTTCTTGAAATAGATTCTGAAAAAAGATGGAGGGATTTGCATGACACATTTGTCTTGCCAGCCCATTGTGAACAGGTGCATGAAATGTTTTTTTAAATTTTATTACGACATGGTATATGTCACAAATGTTAAATCTCTCTTGAACATGTAATTTTCTATCCAAACCCCTAACAACCTCAACGGTGGTATATTGTGCCTTCAATTCCCCAAAGTGCGAGAGTATATGATGAAAGAAATGTTCCTAGCGTAGATGAGGGATGTAGATAGAGGGGTTGATATTACAACGGGTGGAGGTTGAAGATGGCTTGGAGTATGTAGAGGAGGAAGAATCGGGTAACAATGATGGAAAGACAGGAGGCCAAGAATTCTTTGAGAACGATGTGGACTCATCCTTTTGTGGTGACCTTTCTATTGACTTTCTAGTGTATGTGAAGTTATGTCAGGAGATTGACATGGGACCATAAGCTATGTCATACTTGTAGGATCCACCTACTCAATTCATTGATGAATTGCTTATAAGGATACCCTAGAATATGCATTTTTTTCAAAGTTATATTACCGTGGTTTAATTGAATCTTTATATTGATTATGCTAATATCAATTTTTATCTATGCAGGTGACCTTTGGCAATTTTTGGAGAGTAAGATGAGTCGATGGATGAGCGACAAGGAGCTGTAGGAGATATTCACACGTATGTCTCCAGATCAAATGGCTTGATTTAGAGATATGGCAGACCAAAAGCGAAGCTGTCTCAGACAGCATCAGGCCATTCTATTAGATCTAATTTGGCACGCTTTGGTGCTTTAGTTTCCAGTAGACAAGGTCGATGCTGCAGACTTGGGCCGGATGGAGGGAGTGGTTTTGGGGGATGCTGTGGAGATGTGGATGCGGTGAGCTCACGGTTGGCTCGAGATACAAGTGCTACTCCTCCCTCTCATATAGGTTTGAGAGAGGACGGATTAGGTGGTTGTTTTGGAGGTATTGACACAGTGTCTCCATCTCGTTATTCAGGTGGAGTTGCGTCACCTATAGGATTTGTCACACCTGTGGGGACATTTACTCTAGTGACTCCAGCGTTTTCTCACAATTGTCTGCAGGTGGCACCCCTATGGGTGCTACTCTGAGAGATACCACCCACATGGGTATACCAGATGTACAGGGGTCTCTTGGATATGCCCAGGAGCACGGTTGCAGGTGGGAGAGGCCACTTCTTAGACATATCCTAGAGGGGTATGGATACCTCGTAGATGATAGGACAGGAGCCATGATCATGAATGATGAGGGGATAAGGGTGATGGCTTGTATGAGAGAGTTGTGCGAACAATTTTTTCAACACAACGTCTTGGACCATTGGAAGAACATACCAGAGGGGAGCAAGAACTACATAGTAGCATCTTGGCATGAGGAGCTTTTGGTACCCACCATGACTGATAAGTTTTCCATAGACTAGATGATGGAGTGTATGCATGTGTATATAGTTGATTGGACGCATGCAAAGCACTTAAGTGTGGTGCCTCAAAGCCCAAGTGGCTAGATGTAGATGATTGGTGTAGACTCAGGGAGGAGGCTATAGATTGTCTAGGAGATTGGAGACAGCAGCATGAGGAAGCAAGGGCACGACTAGATGTATGAGTGGTCCATCATCTTGGGAGTGGTTGCCATATGACTTATCTGGAGGACTTTGTAAGTTTTTATTTCAATCTTCTTGCTTATTTTTTTGCAATATCTATTATACTGACAATCGTGTTTCTAACAGTTGTATTTTGTTTTCTTTGCATCACTCCATTACAAACCGCAATCCCATCGGCTTAGAGACTCGATATGCAGAGAGACACAATCTCATTGCATTGATCGATAGACTGTATGCATGCGGTGGCTCAGTAAGTCGCTCATCTTTCTTGTGCATAGTTACTAGTTTTATTAAAATGCATTATATATGTGGATTGATGTGTATATGTTTTTTTTTTCAGAGTCCGTTGGATGATCCTTTGCGTCGGGATGAGCTTTCGGATAGTGAGGATCTATAGCTTGTGCTTGGATTCGTGGAGTGCATATCGTCTTCCTTTTTGGTCCTGTGATTTATGTAGGCATTTTCTATGTACTACGTTATTATCATCCTTTGTATCTTGCCATGATTCCATGAGCTTTCATTCAATGATCTTGTATTTATTTTATGTATCAGTCTTGTGGGTTCAAGTACATTTTTCCTTCGTTGTGACGACCATTGTACACTTTACATGTAATCCATTTGTAGAATGTAAATACATCACATAGTGCTACATGTGGCAGGGAAGCTTTAAGCCCTGCCACAAATTTTTCTTTCTCTGTAACCGTCGCTATTAGCATCACAAATTTACTACATGCATCCCTATTGGCATCGTAATATGTGTGGCAAACCATCGATATTGGTGTCACTATTTGCGTCGCAAATGCAATGCAAATAATAACACAAATAGCGATGTTAATAGTGACACCAATAGCGATGGTTCTATGGAGATGCTAATACCAATGTGTTTAGCAACGATGGGGTAATTTTTTTGGTGAACATTTTTGTCGCTTTGAATGTCGGTATGAGGCATGTATCTTGTAGTGCATATTCAAGCTCTTAGTTGAGTCATCAACTTCATGGTATCAACACACTTAGTCTTCATCTTTAGTGGCAAGTTTTCATCACTTAGTCTTCAAGCTTCAAATAAATAGCATCCAATATGGATTATCAACTTGACATATTTGTGCATGTTTATTTCATCTTCATGATCAACACTCAAGCACTTTCAAAGTAGTAGTTCAATGCAAATCTTGGAAAATTCAGCCTCCCAATACATAGACTAGTCTTCTCTATAATTCATCATAGTAATAAGTATCGAGTCTATGAACAAAAGCATGCATTTAGTCAACATGATAACGCTTTCTAAGACCAATAGTATCAATACCAACAATGTAGGGTGCTCTTCACTGCCTCAACTTGTCAAAAATAACATTCTTATACTTGTATAAGAGCTTTGAGCTCTACCTCAAAAGCACAAGATCTTCAATTCTCCTCTATGCAATGAGTTTAGCCAAGATCTTCCATGCATTATCCTCCCAAAATGGCACAAAAAAAGGGATTCAACCTCCCCTCTCAAAAGATATGGCCACAATCATGTGATAGCAAAAAACACATTTTTTAAATTTTCTTTCTTTAGTGTTTTCAAAAGCTAACTCTACTCCCTCCCCTAATCATTCTCAATAATTTCTAAGTTATCCTCTTTGCTACTTACTCAGTTCATGTTGGAACTAGTTCAATCCAGTTAATGAGACTAGTTGACACTATCAATGCCACAACAAGCACTTGGAATAGTTCTTGCTTGCCTTCATGGGTTCCATTTCCAACTTGTTATTATTTTATATCCTAACCAGCTATAGGAAACCCCTGAGTACCTTCTCATTATTTTTTCAAACACATAGAAAGTAAGATACAAAAAACTAGTATTTACATGCTATCACACATGACAAACCAAGACACATTGCTAATTACAATGATAGTGTTTCTAAAACCCTATTCTATAGCCATCCTTTGAGGTTTTTTGTGAGTGAATGTGTAGTGTCACAAGAACACACGTGTTGACACCACCACGAGAACCATGGGAACAAAGCTCTTGTGACTAGGGCTTAGCTTAATTGTCACCTGGAGGGCATTATGGGGAGGCAACATGACTCATGATAGGTGACAAAAATGTTTTGAGAGGAGAACCAAGAGATAACTCAACCCATTAAGATGATAACCTTGAAATAATGGATATTTTTTATTGCTCCAACAACCTCTTTATTTTAAAACAAGTCCTAACCGTAGCCCCTAAGACTCCTAGAAGTCTTGCATTGGTGGAGTTGAAACCCATAGTTGTAAGGGAAGACTAAGTGCTAAGTCAAATGGTGCTTTGGAGACTTGACCGAATGACCAAAATACTCCTTGATAAGCCAAATGGGGGTGCTTTGGAGTCTTAACCGAATAACCAAAATACTCCTTAATAAGCCACATGGGGTGATTTACTAGGGCCTCTATGCCTTAGACTTTGAGAAACAGTTGTCTAGATCCTAAATTAGGTTGTTAAGGGATTTGAAACAAGCCTTCAAGTCTTAGGCTTATTCAAATCAATCATGAGGCCTTGATAGTGCTTTGCAATTGCAACTAGCTCTTGAACTAGGTCAAGGTGGGCCTTGTTCTTTAGCCATTTCTTGACCTTCGCAATTGCAACTAGCTCTTGAACTAGGTCAAGGCGGGCCTTGTTATTGGCAATAGTTTCTTTAGCTATTTGTGGTGTTGGTATATCACTCTTTGTTCTAGATATAGAAGCCATTTGTGGTGACCTTGAGATTCCTTTACTCTTGAGTTTGGATTTATCTCTTTTTCTCCTTTTCTTAGCACTCTTTTTGCCAATGATTGATCCATTCATTGTGGGGCCTTTGATACTACTCACTCTTCTAATATTACTTTTTTTATAAGTGATAACATGCAAAAGAATGGGAATGTTATCCTCATCGTTGATCAGTTCCAGTATAAATAGACCAAAGGGAGATAATGAGCACTATTTCCTTGCTACTGCTTGCTTTAAAAAATGGATAGAGAGTACATATACATGTGTGTGATTTTGCATTCACATCAAGGCTATCCCAAGGAGATGAATCATAAATATATGTATGTATTACGTGGGTTTAACATAATGGATTTTTAAAATACCATTTTTACACATGTTATATATATACAAAAGGGTCCCATATAAAGGGGTTACTTACAGATTGAATAGAGAAGGGTTATATTTTATTAATGGAAAATTCATAGATAAGGATATTTATAAATAGGCCTTGAATGCACCTAATATAGAGGGTATACATATAGTGAATTCCCCAGGAAGGCTATTCAATATCACTTTCCTTAGATCACTCTTATTTTTGTGGACGCCTTAAGGATACGTGTCCTGGCTACCACTCCAATAGGAAATGGGGTCTCTATTTGTCAACATGCTTGACTTGCACACTTGTTCCAGTGCCACATAATGGATATAGGATGGTAGTCCATGAGGGTAGGACATCATTCATTTTTGTAACAATCAAAATGATTTTTGCATTCCTCGTCCTCCATTGGTTCCTCACTTAAGTGGACAGGGGCATCACTAGGCAAGTGTGTGACAATTGGCATGGGGGGTCTAGGGATCCTAGAGAGATTAATTTCAACTCATTATGTAGCGATTGGAGGGAAGGAGCCAAAAGTACTAATTGTATAAAAAGTGGAGTTACTTGTATAATTTGGGCCATGGTTAAATTATTAGTATGCAAAGATAGAGCTAGGCAACGTATGCGATGTTGAGATAACAAGCTCAACATGTGCGGACATCAACGATGGACTACATGGCTAGATGGGTCTGCCCATCTACGCCTACCATGTAGGTGGTCATTATGATCCTCACATGTTCACTAACTTATCACTTATTATATTTATTTTATCACACCTACTTGCAACTCACATAGTTATAGCAATAGTTGACCAAGCCAAAACAAAATATCCAACATCAACAATCTAGTGCAACTACTTACTAGACTAAAATAGATCCACAAGGGATAGCTAAGAAAATGTCAATGGGTCAACAATCTCCCTCCATGCATATTGTCAAAAATAAATCCAGAAATTCCAAGATCAAGACTACTTCCAATCAATCCACGGATCATGGTGTCTCATCATCTTTGACTAACATATGATTGATCAATCCACTACCTCAAAAGTTACTAGTTCAGATTTTGAGGTGGAATCCACATAGTCTCAACCCTTGCTACAACCAAAATTGTCATTTTAGCTAAGGAACAAGTCTCTAATACTTTAGCCTTACAATAGAATACTAACTCTAGCCTAAAGAGCATAATGAATCTCATGATTCACAAATCTAATTTTCTTGACCAGAAGCTCTAGTGCATTTAAAGCCAATTAAGAGATCTCTCATGGAGGCTTTAGTAAATATGGGACAATAAAAGGATCAATCCAAGGCTAGGAGCTCTAAGGTTGGAATGCAGACTGCTAAGGATGAGAAGTTCTTAGAAAGGCCTTTGAGATGGTCAGAGCAATTAGCAATTTGTTGATGTTACTTAGTAATCATAGGAGAAGTCATGAAGGAAATGACCAAGTAGTAGAGTAAGAGAAGCATCACTTGATTTCTATGTTCCACCTTGAGCAATGCTGGCAAGCCAGGAAGACATTGTAGCATTAGCTAAGAAAGTAGAATAAAAAAGTGAGTTTGAAAGGAAATGGTATTCTACTTGAGGTTTAGCTGTAAGGTATGGTAGCCATCTATTTACTATTTCTAAGTAGAGAAAGGCCCTTTGGACTTCGATACATGATCTGACATATGTAGCATCTACGCCTCTAAGAGTGCTTGCAACTATCTGAGGTGTCAACATTTTTAAACTTGTTGAAATAGATCCCTTATGTGACAACCTCCTTTGAAAGGAAAAACTACACATTGTAAGTTAATTAGGACAAAGAAATATAATGATTGATGTCATTAGATGTATTTTCTACCTTACACATGACCCACAACTTCTTGATGGCCATGCTTCATTACAATACAATCCCAACTTCTATGAGTAGTTTATCCTGAGGCTGAATAACACAACACATCATTTTTCCTTTTCTTCTAATACCACAAAGAATGACTCTTCATCCCATAATGTGAAGTAAAGTGATGTACATAAAACTTCTACTAACACTGATGTAGTGACTAAAAGCAATGTGCTTGAAATTCCAAACCCTAAGGATAGCTACTAACATCCCTACTAGCCCACACCACACTAGTTCAATCAAGTTGAGCTGACTAAGCCCTATTATGCTCTAGAGGAGGTCGCTCAAACTCACCTCTAGATTAGCCCTACTAAACCTACCCCTCCTTTGGGTCTCCACCCTTCACTTGTTTGTTAACCATTCAACATCGTGGCTATTCATTTGGCCAAGAAATTCACTTCCTCTGAAACAAAATGGCTACTCCAATTTGATGCCATATTCACTACTTATACCAAGCTATTTGCAATGATCAATTTAGGCCTTATTGATGATGATACAATACGAGTTTCTTCCAAATGACATCCCACTTGGGAGGAGAGTGAGCAGCTCTACCACAAAAGCCTCTTGGTTCAAGATGAATAAGATAGAACCCTTCCTTAGAAGCAAATATAGTCATGCCGACTTATTTCCTCTTATGCTTCTGTGACCAACCTCCGAGGTAGCACTTGATGAATTTGAGTAATTATAATTCCTCAAGTCCATTCTTAAAAAAATGGTTTTTTCATTGGCTTGAGATTGCGTGCAATGGAAGTCATCTTATGATAATGGCTAAGCAGGGTCACATTGCCAATATGCTTCAATATGATCTAACCTACTATGAGATTACTTCCTTGCATTCTATCATCTTGACCTAGATCTAGAATTGCCACAAAATTTTAAATACCATCAATTTCTTGATAAGATTTTGACTGAACAGAAGTTGTACATTCCTAGTCACTTTGTAGGACCATCCTTGCTTGATGATTTGATTACTTACATTTGTGGACTAGCTACAAAACCAACTGACTTGGATGCTTTTGTTGAGTTGGAGTACAATCCAAATCTCTATGATCATTGGATCCCAAAAACTACAAAATGTTGAACCTTGTATATAACTAACCTTTGTTTCCTTGTATATGTTTTTCTTTTGTTACACAATGATAAGAACCAAAGACCCTATGACTTCTAAAACAATGCTATATCTTCTTTAAGAGAGCAAGATCAAGGTATGAGATCACAAATTTTTCTCATGGTACATTGGTGAAATGAAAGAAAAAAAAATTATAATTCTTTATATCTTTTGACTCTGCATCCACTACATGGTATTCTTAAGGTTTTACCAAGTGAATGTAGGCAAATAATTGATGACCTAGCAATGCAATACACTTCGTGTTTCAAGTCAACATCATCAATAGTATACTCTTTCTTTGAAGCTTCCAAGATATGGCAATATCATGGCAACAAGATCATCTGAGAGAATCTCACAAAGACAAAGACATTTGAGCACTATCGATACCAATATCCTAATTTCTTTATCCATCACATCCCTTAACTACAACATACAATGGTAATCTACTTCTTGAGGGGACATCACGCTTGCTTCATCAATACTACAAGTCCTCATCACCTAATACTAGTTCTTCACCTACTCTATATCGATAATGAGACAAGTGCTTTCAAGGTTCAAGGCTTAATCTTCCATTTCCATGTGTACACTCTAGTGCACAACTCCATTCTTCTAACCAAGTCTATTATTCTCAATAAGCCTTTAGTTCTCTGGTACTTCCACTTTGGTTTTGTAAGGCTCCTACGCAATGTATCTGACATTGTATTATTTGAAAAGAAATTTATTTTCAAACAATAAAGATACAAAACAAGAAATGTAGGAATAAAAAAAGGCAAGTGAAAAATGAAATGAAAGGAAAATTATACATGTACTACACCGCACTTAGGGGTCCTCAAGTTAGGTGCATCGAGTGGCTTTGGTTGGTTGACTCTGTCTCTAACCCCCTAGCCCCTTTTCCATTTTCCCCCACATTTATCCAGGGCACATCAAGGTTAGGACATACCTAGGGAGCCTCAGCTCACCTTGGTTAGACATGTCTTCTTGAGTCATTTGCATTTTATCCATTCCACTTCATTTATCCTAGTGCTACTCATTCAACTTCAAAGCAAGAAGGAAAATTAACTTCACATAAAAAAGGACCTGTTTTATCCACTCCCCCTTGTGTTGATTTTGTGGACAACCATGTGCTTCAAGAGCTTAATGGATTAGAACCATCTCCCCAGTGGTGTCTCTTTGATAACTTTATTTTCCATTAGCAACAAGGACACTTTCTCCCATCTTCACCACTGTAAAATTCCTTTGTCAACCCTCATCAAGAGAATAATACATGGAGCAGTCTTCCAACTATGTGTTAGACTATATATGTCCATGCACTCATAGAATATTTGCCCCATAACCTATTCATGGTTTTGGGTCCTCAAGACAATACTTCAAGCTTCAACCCATCTCCCAATTCCACCTACATGTGCACAAGTCACCATATATGTAAGTAAACACAACCCTTAGGGAGAGCACAAGTTGGCTTATAGGCTTTTTGAAGGGGGTAGGATTCCCAAAAGAGAGCACAAGCTCTAATTCAAAATGGTAGAAACCCTAGAATGCAAAAGAAGGTGCAAAATCTAATTCACAGGGGTGCAAACCCTAAAACCAAAAGTGGGGTGCAATCCCTTACACTAAAACAATGAGCCATCCTAGAGAGGCAACCTAACCCTAACCCTAATTTGTGTCTTTATAAGGGTGAGAAGTCTCAATTTTAATCACCCATTTGATGCATCCATGCTATGGAAGGTTGTATCAATGCAACTATTGAAGCTTTCTATTCTATCATCTTTCCTCCATTGTTGAGAGTGAATAAAAGAGGGTGAGTGAGAGGTCTGTTGAGTGAGGGACTAAGGGAAGGTGAAGCTCTTCATTGTCTTCTTTATTTTCTCCTTTTCTGTACTAGCTTCTCAACTTGTTGGTGTGCTTGGTGGTGGATGCAAAGGAGCAATGACATTGCATCGGGTTGATCATGGTCATGGACCATCTTTGAGCCTTCAAGCTTTCATATTACAACGTGGGAAGGTAAGTTGGTGAGTTCACTACACCTCAAAGCTAGTCTTATGTTCTTTCTTTCTTGGGATAGAGAGGAGGATACTTGGTTGGCTAGAGAAGAGTGTTGAGAGACAAGGTGAGAGATTGTCACCAAAGTGAATTGTAACTTTTGAAAGAGCCATCCCAAGTCCCAACTATTGGTGCATTTTCCTCAACAAGGAGGTAAAGGAGAATAATACCACCTCCCAAATAAACAATGTTTCTTTTGTATGTAGCAGGAAGGTCACTAGAGATCCAAATGTGTTGAAGCCTAATAGTATCATACTCAAAAGCAACATAGTTAGGATTAGACTCCATCTCCATCTATCAATACGATACAAATGAAAGACCTACCGGAGTCAGAGTTCAACGTCGTAACTCAGTCCTCCAGAGGTAAATAGCTAAAAGCAGCAACAAAGAAGCCCATAGGAATTCCCTCGGCCGAATAGGAGAAAGTCCACCACCATCATGTGGCTATATAGATGGCAAATAAACTAGCAACGTTGAGAGATTTGCAACCATCTCATGTATCTAATTCAAGACACATAGGAGCGGAAGGGACCATAGGAACATCGAAAACATGATGGTAGAGACAATTGTCGTTTGAAGGTCCAAAATTAGCATCCTCCAGAGTGGAAGTAACCACTCGACCATGATGCAATGTCAATTTCTAGACTCTTAATCTAGCACAACTCGCTAGGGTAGAAGGAAATCAAGTTGCTTCAATAGTTGAGGCTTTGTCTTTGCACAGGCTCTTTCAACTAAACCAAACATAAAGATGGTGTGAGACCCAATATCCATTACTATCCCCTTAGGAGACCTACTAAATTCAATCTCAACATTCAAGAAATACTTGCTATAGATGATCCAACTCAATCGGTCTCTGTGCTACTAGAACTCGAAGTTGCAGCCTTGACTACACCCACACTAGAGGAGGAAGTTTGGAAGGTGTAGTAGGAGCCAGTTCCATTAGGACCATTGTCTAACCCTACCATTTCATTCATCTCCCCATGGGTCCAAAATCAGGTCATCTACAATGTTTTGTTATATAGTGGGTCTAGACTCAACATAATCACTGTTGCCACTTATAGAGATTTTGGACTGATGAATTAGGAGCTAGTTTCCTTCTTGGTTTGAATGGCTAACCAACAAAGATTGTGGCCACTTGGCATCATTTGATCAATTGTCATGGAGGTATTGAGTGCATCATTTGTTATTTTCTTGTAGTACTCAACATGGAGCATGCAAGTGAAGATTAACGGTTATTTATAGGATTGTCCTAGTTGCAACAAGCATGGGTTAATCACAATTGGGATTGTGACCAGCTAACAATTCACCAAGTTCATAATAAAATTTGAATCTTTATAAAGATAATTCCATCTCCATCAGTAGTCTGCAAGCCAATAGTCTTAGAAATGGTCAATATGGTGGATGGTCTAGATGATGATGAGGAAGCTACATGCTTAGTAGTGACTTCCCACTTGGAACCATTTTGTCTCATGGGTGTTCTACAAATAAGTCACAATACTACTTGGATCTACATTCTCACTCCACCTTGGCCATCCAAGTCGATCATCTCAAATCACTTCCCATCTCATCAAAGCCAATGATAGGCTCAAGGGAGGAACATGCTCATGCTCCCAATACCACAATGACAAACCAAGAGAAGGAGAGGAGATAAGTTGTCTCAATTCTAGCCATCATGATGAGAGAGAGAGAGAGAGAGGACAAAATCGAGAGGGAAAGGGAGAGGATATAAGAAGAGAGAAAGGAAGTAAAAACAAGAGCTAGAAGTAAAGAGAGAGCAATATATAGATAGAGAGGAATAGAATAGGGAGAAATAGAGAGAGAGAGAGAGAGAGGAGCACTTAATCCCCTCTTTGTGGCCCTATATGCTATCATTGGATCTCTAGAAGGTTAGCCATCATCATTTCGAAATAGAAGAAAGTTAGTCAACTTCCTTTGATTCTTCATAAATACATAAAGAGAATATTGTAAGGGCAAACCATTAGCTAAGAGGTTAAAGCTTCAGGAGCTTCAAAGAGCATGAAATCATTAAACCAAGCTAGAGAAAAACTTTTAGTAGGATCACATCAAGCCTATGGTTTGCAAAGAACTCCATGTGCCCCCTATATTTCTTCTTCCATTCTTGTTAATTATTCCTTTTTGTATGGTCATTAACGATTTTAGCCTCATTGAGTTGTGGTGATGATCACCTACGCTTTCTCTACTAGGAATTTCCTATCTAATAGCTGGAATTTTGCAACATCTAACTAGGCATATTCTTACATAGGAATGATGGGGTGATAGTGCATTAAATGTAAAGATCATTCATTAGTCATACTACAAGAAAGAAGGAAGTTTTTTTTGAAACTTTCTTATATGATAGCAATCCTTTTGGGCTAATGTTAGTAGGGTTGGTATTTCATTTTACACGTTATAAAATCTGATATATAACTCCATGATGAGGTTATACTGGAAGGAGGATGCTTAACCACTAAGATGTATTTGTTTGTACAATAATACCATGAAGTTACATATTGTTGATTTGTTTTCTTGATGAGAAAGAGTTATATCATAAATATTATACAATATGAAGAATAATTAAAACTGCTAGGCTTTAAAATAGAAGGTAGACCAAAATGGTCAAAATAACTTGGTAACTAAACTCTAGAACTATCCTCAAGAGACAAGAATAAACCTTTCAGGACCTACAATTAGAAATAATTATAGAATATCACCTAGATATAAGCATCCATGCAAACTTATGGATAAAAACCTTTGTCTCTTGAAGAGTGGTGCAGTTAATTCGAAACCATCATAGTCCTTTAGGGGGAAATGTATTATTGAATTGTATTTTCCCGTGTGGAATATTCAAAAGGAATTATTTTGGCCTTTGTCAAAATGTCTTAATGAACAATTTGTTGCTTTCAAAGGAAATGATTTCCTAGAAGAAGGTAGGGTGTTTTCTTAGCTTTTTACTAAATCTTGAGAATCCTTTAAGGGAGAGAGATATACTCATCTTAGGACTTGTTGGACAAGGGTACCAAGTGGATCACCTCTGTGATTGCAATGTGATAAAATATGGTGATAAAGGAAAGAGACTCAAAAGGGCATTGCTCAATACACTAGCCCAAGATCAAGTTGTGAGAAGGACGCCATCGAAGGCAAGGCTTGCTCCTTTAGTAGTATGCAAGTTTAGGAGGCTCTTGACACCACATGTTCGGCCTAGGATAGAGATAGAAAACTTTTGTGACCTAACATTTATAAACACCAAAAGATCCTATTCTAGACAAAGAATGCATTCTAGATTGTGTCAATGGGATTTTTCCATAAGTATCTAAGTGCTTCAAATATGGGCCTTGGTATAAGTGATGGAATGTTGCTATGGCATGCACCTTGCATTAATATATTTAGCTATAAATCAAGAAATCTTCAAACTTCTTCATACTATGTCTCACTTAAATAACTATAGGTAAGAGAAGATACCCTAATTAAGAGAGCTCTAATATGGTCAAAGCTATGGATTGAAATATTCCACCTATATACCCTATAATAGTAGTGGACTATTTGATTTCATCCACCACAAAAACTCATCAGTGAATACATATTCTTCCAACTCTTCTCTTCTCAAGTATCACTCCTATTATGACTATTCCAAAGCCTTCACAAAAGCATGATACTTATTCTATTTTCATCCACATTTTTTGCAAGCCCAATCCCTACAATTTACACCCTCTTTTTGTTGAACACACTCATATAGCATGTTCAAATTTAGCTTAAAAATCTTTCTCTAAGATCCCATAGAATATATAGAAAGGCCTATGTAAGACTTGTCTCAAATCTACACTTTAAAGTTCCTTCATCCACATATTGAAAGAATACACTTCAAGACCCCTTAAGTGAACAGTTGAACACACTCATATAGCATGTTCAAATTTAGCTTAAAAATATTTCTCTAAGATCCCATAGAATATATAGAAAGGCCTATGTAAGACTTGTCTCAAATCTACACTTTAAAGTGCCTTCACCCACATATTGAAATAATACACTTCAAGACCCCTTAAGTGAACACTTAAAAGACTTGATTCTTCACTAGGTTTAATAGACACATAAACCATGGAAGTTACTTCTCCATTGTTGGTGGGAGTGAGAAGACTTGATTCTTTACTGCATTTACTAGTCACATGAACCATGGAAGTTTCTTATTCATTATTGCTAGGTGTGATCTCTCTCTCTCTCTCTCTATAAATAAATAAATAAATAAATAAATAAATAAATATATATATATTCATGTGCTTGCTTTGCTCTACTTTATACTTGCTACTTATAAAGCTTACAAACATGATAATATGATGATACACTCATAATAATAAACCATGTGACATTAAAAAGTGGCACAAATATTGTACCTGAGAATGATTGTAGTTGGTGCTAAGTGATGCAAGCATCAAAACTTCAAAATTACGCACAATATTTGTAGTCATTGGAGCTTGGCTTCCATTGTTTTTGAGTATTATTTATAGTCATGTGACATGAAAACCGAAATTATGTTGTGCAATACAGGGCTATGAAGTGTGAACTTAATGACAAAATGAAAGAAATTTTGGCATGCACATCATAGCCTCATCAGCCTTCAAGCACATGCTGTAATTCCTCCTTGTCACTTACATCCTTGACCTCCCATCCCTTTCTCTCTTTTAGATTCTTGCTTGAGGAGAAGCATAGGGCCTAGGCAATGAATTTACAAATTTCTCAACTTTTGTGGCTAGCATGAAAAATGCTCTATCTCCATGTGAATAGATGTTTTGCCAACTATGTTTGGGTTTTCCGTGCATTGAAGCAAGGACCCTTTTGTCTTCTTTGTCTTACATTTGATGTGCTGGTCTTTTGAATTGTAGAATTATGATTCTAATTTTTAGCAATGGTCCATGTGAAAGTACCAAGCATAGATTATGAATTGCATAGGATAATAAATTTAAAAATGTTTGCTAAATTGATGTGAAGAACTTATAAATAGTCTATAGTAAACAATGCAAATGAATTGGTGTAAATGGTATCACAATTGACACAAGAGAAAAATAATGAATCTGAATAAGCATTTAGATCTCATTGTATTGAAGAAACACATAATTGAGAACCTTGCTGGAAGCCTTACTTTAAACTAGTAAAGTATTCACAAATTTGGTTCAAGCCTTGCTCCAAACCGCTTAACTAGCAACAAATAAATTTTACATAAGGAGAATTTTCTTTTGTTTTAAGAATATGAAGTTCAAAATAGTAATGTAAGCACAAATCATCAATCATTGAGATATCCATAAAGTAAAAATGAGAGAACTCAAGATCAGATAGTCAAAATGGCACTAATATCAATGCATTAAATGACAAGCACCAACAAACTTGTATGAGTAAAGTCAACTCATCATGTATAGCTTGTTAAAGATTTTGTTCTTCCTCTTAATAAAATATCTTTGTGCAAGGTGAAGGCTGGTCATCACTAGGGTAACGATCCATGTTGTCTTTCCTAAGCTTGTCAATGTTTGTTTCACTACAAATATTGTGAAGAAGACAACAAATAACAATGCACATGGATACTCGAAGGTCTACATTGAGATCACTCTCATGAAGTGAATTGGGAGAGAGAAGGATAGGAGAAAGAAAGAATATGGGAAGAGAGAAAGAAGGAATAGGTGTGAGAAACACTAGAAGAAGAGAGAGAAACATAGAAAAGAGAAGAATATATTGCCAGTGGAGGAGAGAGATGAAGCAAGAAAAGACTTGTACTATAGAAAAAATTTGTACGAAATGATTAGTACTTTCACCTTTTATAGCTACACCTTGTGTACCCTCTTTTCCATCCTTTATATTCCATCTCCGCTCAGAAGAAATTTTCATCCTCAAAAACATATTGGGACTATTTACAATGACCATGTAAAGGAAGTCACTATACTAGTATGTTATAAGTGGCTACAAAAATACAAAAATCACTAATATGTACTAAGTAATAGATGAAATCAAAATCAAAAAATAAAATAGACCATATGTTATCCATTATAAATTATTAACTAAGAACTAGACTACCATAACTCCAAGAAAAGGCACTTGCAAACAATAGACAACATGATGTCTACTAGAGACTCTACTGTAGTACAATTGAAATATGTTTTGATGGGCATATCCAAATCAAGAGTTCCATGGGTCAAAAGAAAGCTAATTGGATATACTCTTAGCTCACATAGGCGTTTCTCATTTGTAATCGAATTTGAATTAAAATTAAGCCAAAATAGTAAGCTATCTAGAAATTGTGTGTAAGTAGTAGAGCAAGGCTAGAATGGCTAGTTCTCAACCAAATACACCTCTTAAAGATAAATATTTTGACCCCAATATGGATATTGGTCTCATGAAGGTGTAAAAGACATTGCAAAATCTCTTGGATCAGAAGGTATACCATCATAATAATGATCCATAGTAAGAAAATTAAACTCATAATCTTGACCGCCTAGGTCGAATGGATACGAAGAAGGATCCCCTTAATGACAATCATAATCATATCTATCATCCATCTTATCATAATCATCATAAATCTCAAGTACATCCTCATCATCAACATACCAATCATAGAATTCATTACCAAAGTCTTGGTAATCATAGACATATGCATACCACTCTTCTTGTGGTTGGTCTAGACCTTGGTTGAGTGTGAGTTGATGCATATCTCAACTAATCCATCATAAGAGTGATCAAAGACTTCATATTATTCATTTTCAGCATAGTCATATTCTTCCATAAATGACCCATAAAGCTATACAATTACTAAGTGATCCTCATATGTATTGTCTTCTTCTAAGTGATTGTTTTATTGGTCATCTTATTTTTCATATTCTTAATCGGATAGGGGGTTTGAGCTATGCATGCATTCAATTTCTGTAACCTGAAACACGCAATTTAATGTTATGTCTATTTTTTGAAGAAAATTTGCTTGTTTTTTATAGTTTATGATCCAACACAAATGAAGTGCATATGGTATACAATTTTGTATGAACCTTGTTTGATATGTTTTTAAAGGGCTTTGTGTGATAATATGCAGAACTCGTAACTAATTGTGGCCGTTAATAGTGATTAAAAGCCTAAAATGCAGTATTTAAGTGGAAAAATAAGGGTTTTTATTGTTTCGGGTGGAGAAATCATGTTATTATGAAATGAAATGAAAGATAATGATGCATTTTAGTAATTGTAATTAGGTTGAATTTAAAAAAAAACTTAATTCATTAATAAATAGCTTATGAAAAATGAGAAAATTTTAGTTTTTATGCACTAAAAAACTACAAAAAATTATGGATGTGTTTGTGAGTGTATGATGGGCCTAAGGAATGAGATTTAGCTACACCTACCACCGCGCATGCATAACATCAAACGGTAGGGAGGGGAGGCATCGTGAGTAGTGAATATAAGCTGGAATTTGATTTTTTCCGATGTGCTTTACATATAGGATACTTTTTTTTTAAAGTTAAAGGGTTCAGTAGCACAAGTATGCTCGGTGTTGTTCCGTATGCAACAAATCAAATGTGTTAGTATGAGAAGCATGAAGAGAATTGTTTGTGCATTGTCATAATGCTATTTTGAATAAATAAAAGGTTGAGGATGACAAATCATCCACTCATGCATTGCATTCATTACATGGTATGAAAATATATATCTTATATGCATAGCACCTGCTTTTATGAATATTGACCAACAATGAGGTTGAGGAGTCCCAAGGTGTAGGGTTAGCGATCCATTTCCTTTGAAACACCAAATTGGGAAATATGGAAATTTCTCACAAGTTTGGGACATGTGGTCAAAAATTTGGATTTCCCATAACTTGCACATCATTTCTCCAAAATGAGTGCTTTATGGTTCTTTAGACTTCATTTTTAAAGCACTTTTCAATGATAGGTCACATGATAGGGTTTTGAGAAACTTATGGACATGTTATCCACTCCCCTCTTTTTTAGTTTTCAAAAATTGGAATTGGGAGATTCCGAAATTCACTAATAAGGTGTTTTGGAAAACTTATTCAGTGATGATACAAACTATCTTCTAGAATGATTTTGATAAGAGAAGACCATGTCTCATACATGTTATATGTTTGAAGGGTGCATCTTGGGGCCAATCCCCGAGGTGTAGGAGAGCCAAAGTGGGCCACGGCCATCAGCCGAGGGGTGCTCCTTGTGTATGTGCTACGAAGTGCTAGACACCATTAGGTTTGGGTACTCCCTATGAGGAGTTGGAAAAGAATCCATTGGACTATAAACAATATAATCCTGTGTTTAAATTAGATAAGTGTGAGTAGCCTCTGGATGCTCCTAGGGTTGCGAGGCCTTGGGGTGTTTTGGTTGAGAAAAGGCCCATTACTAGAGCCTTACAGCCAATGTCACACCCATTTTTGGTCCCAATAGGTGGTTCGTTTGCTGGGAGCTACTAATAAGTGGTGGTTTCCGAACCTTGGCTGAAAAAGAGACTTAAATTTTATAACATTGTCCATTAGGGGTACCCTAAAGTATTTTTAAAATGCGGTTTTTCTAGGGTCTCAAACACTTGGCTTACCCTATACAAAATTTACTAATCGACCTAATCCATTACGTAGAGATTGAATCCTCTATGAGGAATGATCTATGTGACGTGAAAAGTAAGAATTTAGTGGTCACGACATCCTCTAGTACGATGGCATGGTGCCTGAGTATAGTCTTTATTCAGGAAACACTCTGTACTACCATCCATCAACCTAGAGAATATTCAACAAGTATGTTGGAACCCATGGCAGTCATGGCATCGACTAACAATCATGCTAAAGACATAACACCATGGAAAAGTACCAACACACAATGGAATCTAGTTGTGGCTAAAATGTCCCATGTGGTGGGTCACCATGCTAAAATATTAGGCCTCATAAGAACGTTGTAAGCCTTAGGCATTAAGGGCAAACCACTGCTCAAGAGGCATGACCCCCAAGCTCTAAACGGTGCATATATATTTGTTTTAGGTAAGGGACAAACCCTCCAGTCAAAATTTACTAGGAATTACCTATGGATGGTTAAGGGATAGAAAATCATCTGAGAAAGAATTAGAATGATGTGTTGAAAGTTGTAGGACTCCCTAGACCACTCTATGAGTTGGCAATAAGGGATGTTAATGAAAATTGTAACCTTCCTACACTGGTAAAGGTGGAAATGGAAGAGGTTAGAGACCCTAAGATGTTGGAACTAGGTTATGAAGAATATGAAGATTTTAATGACCTAGACTTGATCTCAAAGAAGAGGACTAAATGCCCTCCTCCTTATAGCCTAAGGGATCTCCAAGTGTTTTATGGGCTATCAGAAGAGGATCCAATGATACACTTGAAAGAATATGACCTAACTTGCCTTGCAAGTGGGTTTGACGATATACATCGAATGCTCATATTCTCAAGGTCCCTAAAGGGAGAGGCTAGGAAATGTATTGGAGCCTCCCAAGCGGGTCAAATTAAATCATTTGAGGAATTATGTGATAGATTTTTGGATGAATATGAAAAGAAGGTTCCCATGACTCGGGTATCGGGATAGCTTGACAAGAATCATATACCTCCATCAAAGAGTACACAAGAGCCTTTGATGACATCCTTAACCTTTGGCTAATGAAAGTCAATCAATTACCAGAAGATGTGCTTGGTGAACTCTTTGTTAGCGGCTTGGAAATAAACACACCATTCCAAGTTAGGATGAGAAACCCTAAGTCATTGAAGGAGGCAAATATTCAAGCAGAAGATTATGAGATATATATTCAAAGGTGTTGGGAGAGCTACTGGAGTTTTCCCTATATGAAGACTATAATATACAAAGATGTGTAAAAAGGGGTTCCAATCCCTGAACCAAAGAAAAAGAGAAGAAATAAAATAAAAATCAAAAAGTAGATAATCATCACCTTTGCAAAGGCCTAGTAGGTTCCTAGGGACGAGTCAGACCCAATGCCAAAGCCTAATCTTCCTGGGGGTGATGTCTAGCCAGACAAATAAATAAGGATGATTGGAGCAAGAATAAAAATGAGCATAAAGAAAAAAAGGATTTAGTGTCACTTTTGCGGGGGCTTGGTAGGTTATTGGGTATCGAGTTAGGACCTGAGGCTGATGCCCTGTTCTCCTTGGGTCACTATGCTCATCTCCATCCTTTTTACATGTCCAAGTATCAAGTCCTAAAGTAATAAAAAGTGATGACTCAAAAGTATTTGAAACTGAAAGACTAGGCTATAGGAGTCCTTGCCTAGTAGGAGTTCCTGATCCAGTTGTCCTAGGTCAGGTAGGTAGTTCAAACCACTACTTAGGATGATTTCTTTGGTAATTCTTCTTAGCATGTTTATGTTGGAGTAGTTGGTTAGCGACTAGCTTTGGATCTCTATCAGGTTATACTTGGCCTATCCCTTGTGGCTTTCATACCTTGATTTTGTCAGGGGATAGGGTGAGAGTTGTTTGTGTATTTTGTTGTGTATTCTATTTTATGGCAGCTTGATGGCTTTTATGGTTGTTGTTTGTGTAGATCTGTTCATGGATTCGATGGGTTGAGTCACCCTATCCCGTGGTTGCCAATGAGAGTGGGATTTGTGGAAGATGGGAATTCAAATTACTTCAAAAGATCAACCTTCAGAGTGGTTGCAGATTTTTCATACTATCGAAGTAACACAAGTTCCTGGCAGTTTAGGATTTCAAGACGAATGCGCTGAATTTTCCATACGTGAAATTAGGTACTAGACAAGGGAGGAATTGGAGCCGGTGTCGTGCCGCTACGCACACACCGTGGAAAAAAATCTAGAGTGTGTCTTCTTTTTAGATTTAGAGAGCTAATGCCACTTTAGGCATTAGTGTTAGTATCCGAGGTTCAAAATATTAGATTTTTTTGGATAAGTTTTTAGCCAATTTTTGATATTCTAGATTTTATCTCTTGTAAAAATCCATAAAACTATAGACAACTTCTAGATTAGGATGACATGTAAAAGAAAGCATGTAGCTTTAAGCCAATTTGAGTAGATTTTATGTAAAAAGAGAGATTGACGAAATTGTGCGACGCAAGATCGTTGTTTTCACGTAGTGAACAGCACTTCGAAGGGGGAGATGAAGAAGGAGTGACCTGGCAGATTTTTGACCAGGTATGCTGGTATTTTACCCCTCTTTTGGAGCCAATGGAAGCATCAAATTGGCAATCTGAGTAGCATAGAGGCATTATTTTATACACGTTTTTTTTCTATTAGAGTTATATCTTCTCATAATGTTGAAAGAAACTGACAGGTTTAATCTCTTTTAGTATTCTTCTACATTTTCTAATTCTTTTTTTGAGTATTCTTCTATGTCTTCAATTTCTTTGAACCCCTTCTCTTCCATCTACTCCTCTCCCTAAATCTATCTTCACCTTGCTGTCTCTTATCTTCAAGAACTTGGCTTGAAACCTTCAACCCTTCTCTGATCTCTACCATCTCCGGAGTCTAAGCTCTTGAACCCCCATACATTCTTCTCTTGCCAAACCCCTGTGGTGACATTCAACCCTACGCGCTGCGACACTAGGCACTAGGATGGTCAAAATTATGGCCAATATTGGAAGAGACATGGACCTTGGGGCCCCAAATGGCCAAAATTTTCACATGGGGGGGAGGGGGGGTTTCGATGCATGCTAGATGAAGAAGGTGCCATCATGATTGTGGGGAGAGCGGCATTTGGAGGCAATAGGCAATCCATACAATCAAAGATGCAGGTTTGTTCTTACATTTTTTTGCTCCCTATCACTGCTTTGTGATCGAGCAATGGTTTTCGGATTGTGGAGATCACAATTCGGTATTTCTCTCTCCTCCCTCTCTCTCCTTCAAGAGATCATTCATGTAGGTAAAAGAAAGAGAAAAACGGGATGAAGAATGATTTTCCAGCATGCACCAGATTGTTGCAAGATGCTAAGAATTGATGTTCCATGATGTGTAGAGATTGATAGTAGGTCCAATAACTATCCACACATTCAATTTTTGTAACATGAGGAAACACGTAATTTAATGTTATGTCTATTTTATGAAGAAAATGTACTTTTTTTTATAGTTTATGATCTAAATGAAGTCCATATGATATAAACAATTGTATGAACCTTGATTGATATGTTTTTCAGGCTTCGAGTGATAATGGGTAGACCCATAAAATGTGGCCATTAGTAGTGTTAAAGCTCGAAATACGGTATTTAAGTGAAACAATAAGAGTTTTTATTGTTTCGAATGGGAAAATCATGTTCTTATGGAATGAAATGAAAGATAATGATGAATATCAGTAATCCTAATTATGTTGAATCAAAAAATCAAAAATTAATAGTAATTTATTAATAAATAAATCAAGAAAAATAGAAAAATTAAATTTTACGTGCCAAAAATTGACAAAAATTACAAATGTGTTTGTGAGTGTACGGTAGGCCTAAAGCATGAGGTCTAGTCTTATCTTAGACCCATTTCCATGTTATAGTGTGTGATTTATTGCTTTTCAAAGAAGAAAATGACATGAAAGACTCTCTACACCTACCACCGCATGCATAATATTAAACGGTAGGGAGGGGAGGGATCATGAGTGTTGAATATAAGTTGAAATCTGACTTTTTCTGATGCACTTTACATATAGGACACTTTTGTATTGAAAGTTAAAGGGTTCAATAGCACGAGTATGCTCGATGTTGTTCCCTATGCAAGAAAGTAAATGTGTTAGTATGAAAAGCATGAAGAGAACTATTTGTGCATTATCACAATGCTATTTTTAATAAATAAAATGATTGAGTACGACAAATCATCCACTCATGCATGTTATTCATTACATGATATTAGAAATATATATCATGGATGCATAGCACCTACTTTTATAAATGTTGACCCATGATGAGGGTGAGGAGTCCCAAGCTATAGGGTTAGTGATCTTTTTCCTTTGGGGGACTTATTCAGTGAGGACACAAACCATCTCTTGGAATGGTTTTGATAAGAGATGATGTACTATATGTTTGAATGGCACATCTTGGGGCCGTTCCTGGAGGTGTAGGAGAGTCAAAGTGGGCTGTGGGGTGCTCCTTGTGTATGTGCCTTATAGCCAGTATTAGGCCCATTTTTTGTTCTCATCAGTTTATTCCCTATTTCATAATCAATGTACACACTTTTGTGTCTTGTGTGTATTAGAAGACTCATTGTCTAACATAATCTCTTCTGCTAGCTTGGATTTCTTCTCAAGGAGTACCCAATTGTAGAGGAGGTTTGAATCATGCACTTTGTTCCACTTGCATTGTCAAGCTTTTAAGAGCCCTTCGAGTGGTTATAGGTTAGCATTAGGATCTTTGTGCATTCTCTCTTTTAAAAATTATAGGATCTTAATCAACTCCATCATT
This sequence comes from Lygodium microphyllum, assembly GCF_053477565.2. NCBI lineage: Eukaryota > Viridiplantae > Streptophyta > Polypodiopsida > Schizaeales > Lygodiaceae > Lygodium > Lygodium microphyllum. The sequence goes on along the minus strand of NC_141155.1, from coordinate 44,350,480 downwards.
GTTATAGGCACTTGATAGTTCATACTAGGAGCTATTTTGACACTTCTTGCCATCATGCATATTGGAATGGATGGCATGTATTGGTCTATGGTGTTCAATGTTTTTCTTCACTCTTTAATATGAGTGACTGTCGTGGCTTCTCGCTTAGAATATTTCTCATCATCTGAGAAGGGAAAGTCAATACTAGCAAAGATATTCATCCAATCTCACTCATCATCCAAACAAGGGATGTACTTTGTGAGCAGACTATAGCTTGATATGGACTTGGTGTTACCCTTCAATATGGCAAAGACTGTGTCTAGGTCAATAGATGAGGTCTTCTAAGTGTGCATATCAATCCTAATAGCTTTTATGTTATTTTCAAAGAACGTTGAGCCATTAACTCAATCCTGATTGCCTGTGTACTTCTTATCCACAGTCAACCAAGTAGGATGTCATAATTGAGTCCCTTCATGAAAATAAAGTTCACTAAAAATATGATGCCTGCAATTTTAATAGGCTAGTCCTTCAACATGCCAAATGGTCTGAACTTTGTTTCATTGGCCAATGTGATGTTAAATCGTGTTGTCTTTATAGATGGATTGCCCAATTTTTTAATGTTGCATGGCTGAGGATGTTAATCCTTGGTCCTATGTTCACAATCTCCTTTTTGGTGGAATCTCCCAATGCAATGATAGGAATGTCAAGATTGTGGGAGAAAAGGAAGGAGTCTCGCTTGAAGCTTTCTTGCTTGCACAATGGGGGAAGACACAGAAGGGTGGAGGCTGAAAACAGTTTTCCTCTTCTTAGTTGTGTAAGCCAAAAGAACTCGCATACAAAGAAATAGAAGAACCCTATATATGGGTCTCAAACCAAACTCAACTAACTAAGGTGGCATACTAACTGAGCCACGAACTATAGTAGATAAGGATAGCTATCATGTAGCTATTATTCATGGGCGGTGTACCAACCGCGTCTGCAACAACTGACAAGTCGGTGACATAAATACACAACGGTCACCCTGGCGTATCACGAGTGGAGCTCGATATCTCAACAAGGAAGTACTACATACATCTTTGTTGCTTTCTTGAAGACATTTACTTTGAGGTTCCTAGTCATGACATTTAGTATTAGACTAGGTATGTGGCATCAACGGTGCAGTCCTATGGGATTGGTGCTTTTGACTACATCGCTCCTTTGATCCACTTCTTGAATGCATTCTAGAGTGAAGGGCTTTACTTCAATAGTCACCCTAACTGTATGGATAGTGGCATTTAGGTCAAATAGGTAGTAATTTAGCACTCGTTCTCATGTGCATGTCGATCAAGATCGTGTTTCCAATAGTCATGTTGTGTGGCTAATGCTAAGTTGTAGGCTTGATTGCTTCTAAAGAAGATGCATCATGCATGCAATTTTCATCTAGTCCCATGTCAGTAGGAGAAGCTAGCAAACTCATTGTCAAAAATTCATGCAACCCTTCTTTCATTATGGATTTAGTGTCTTGGAGGTGCACCGGAGCCTCTTCTACCTAGCTCCTCACTTTATCAATTATGTCCAATTTATTACTGGGATTGGGGTATTCCCAAACTTTAGTGCTTCCCTTATTTCTCTTTTTTGGAGTTGATGTTTCTACTTCTCCATCAGAAACTTTTTTTACTTTGGTTAACATTGTGGCACAATGAATCTTAAGTATTAACTTTGCTTCAATTTTCTTCTAATTCTTTTACCTATGCTGCATGAGGCATCCAAGTTGTTGGGTCCAGGCCGTGAAATGATATCATGCTGCTCTTCTTGGGCCCTTGTCATGATATTTAAATAAATTGGTGTGGCGTCCTAATTGAGTCCTTTGACATTAAAGAGTCCGAGTGGCATTAATGGTACAATGGCCAAGCTACTAGAGGGTTTCCACCTAGGCCAATCAACATAGAGATGTGTGACATCACATTCCAGACATCTCAAATCGGCCTTGTCTTTACTTGCTTACTCTTTTTCTAGCATTTAGACAATATATATCCTAGGTGATTTCAAATCTAATAGACTAGGGGTTCTTAATATGGGTTTCCTCCTAAGCCTTCATCTCGTCTCCTACCTAAAGCCATGATTGGAAATTGTCAAAAATTCATCAAGTTTGCAAATCAATCTTTGCCATAAGTGACATATGGATTACATATGACTCCTCTTCGAGTAGTTTTTCAACAAACTCTACTAGAGTGTCACTCAATGGATGGGTGACTATAGGTCTAGGTGGTTTAGTAGTCCTGTTGGATCGATACAATCCTAGGAGCTATGGATTGTTAGTCCCTAGGTGCAAGGAGAGTGAGCGGAGATCCTCTCCCATAGTTAAACTACCTATTCATCTGATAATAGGGCTATGGGTAAGGCTAAGGATATGGTGGCCTTCATAGTAGTCAATAATGCATAGCCCCATGGCCCATTCTCTTGTAATTTACACAAGTTCATGGTTGTGGATCCAAGCATTCTGAGGGGGGGTAATGGCCACCTGAATGGAAACATTCAATGTGCATTCTTATGGATCGTTGTAATGCATCCTAAATCTTTGCCAACTCCAACTTAAGTTTTTCCACTTCCTATATGATATTGACACTTTTTCCATTTTCTTGGACATCTATGAGAGATTGGTCACTATGGATTTTGGCTCGCTCACTATGGATAGTAAGTTTAACCAAAGGTTGTATAGCTTTGGTGTTTCTCTCCTTTCACAGGTTGTTCACATAGATTGCTTTCTCATACCCTAGCTAGCATGTCTCAATGCAAACTTGGATTATAGCTAGTGTCTTATAGAGTTTCTCGTCCTTTATCCCGTTAATGAATATAGTGGAGACCGCTTCTAAGTGGGTTATTCAACTATTGGATCCTTTTGTAGAGAAGACTAGAACATGGATAATGCAATCATGAATCTCCTCTTTTTCCTTCTAATTGGCATTCATCAATTCCAACATTATATTATTTCTATATCTTTCTTTTGGGAATCTCTTAATAAAGTGGTCCTTCAAGTTATCAAAATCGTAGTGTCTGGCATTATCAAGACTAGTTAGCCAAGTGTGTTCTTTTTCTCTGAATCATAGCTCGAAAGCTTGTGCATGTTGGGTAGCATCCTGGAGGTAGTTGGCCTCATAGACCAACTATAATTGCTCTACAAAACTACAAGGGTCATCTCCTACCTTGTATTTCTCAAAATTTTCTCTAATGATTGGGATTTTATTCTGGTTCTTGGTGTTGGGTGCAAATTTCCATCTAACTAGGATTGAGGCAACCAGTGTAGCACTACTCTACTCATTGGCTGAATTATCCAACAATCACTTGATCAGGAGTTCTACTGGAGTGAGGTTAGCTTGGAGCACTCTTTTTATCTTTGCATTGGCTCCTGACCTACTATGTCGCAAATGCCAAGATGTGCTAAACCTAGTTAACCTCGGATTCTTTCATTTTCCTATCGACCCTCTACACTTGTGTAAACCTTTTAACTTGCTATAGTAGATCATTTCCCACTCGTCTCTCTTCTTCTGATCAAATTATGAACTTATGCACTAGTCTACCCACATGCACTATTCATGCTTCTTCTTCGTATTGTACTAAAGTTGTTGGATTTCAACTAGAAACTCTAAAGGGTCAATCCCTAGGTCATCAATGCTTGATCCTAATGCTCACATCGTCACTTTCTCTTTTTGTTCAACTAAGGCTTTCATGATGCTAATGAGGTCAATTAGAGTACTCGTTACCCTTATCAAAGATAACTTTTCTAGGCTTTTGTCCCACTAGGGTTCATCTTTCTTAACTTGTGTAATTAGCAAGTTTATTTTGTACTCTTTCCCTCACACCCCTTGTGTTAATATTATTGTGGCTTAGTTCTATGTGGTTCCTAGGTTTTTTTTTCTTGTGTGGTATTTTATGATTGGTTGATTTCTCTCTCTTTTTTGGATGATTTGACAAGTACACATACTTCTTTCAACAATAAACAATTTCTTTCTTGTGTAATGTAGTTAACGGTGAATGGTGCACAAACATGCTTTGGATCTTTTTCAAGCAATGTGAACATTTGCAATTATGATTTTTGGCATAGGAGTGCACATGCAAACTTCTTGGTTTTATTTCCATGCATATTGCATGCAACACTTACAATTTGATAAGAACATTTAAGCTCAAAAGCATATTTCATCACACTCAAGAACTTTGCATCAACTAGGTTGATTTGAAGTTTTAACCCTCCTTTAGTTTAGATACTAGTTCTATCCAACAAGGAATTGTTCTAACTCTCAATTCAAGTTTTGAATGTTCAAATAGCACTCCCATACACTGGTCAAGAGTGCTTTGGTCTTCTTCCCTCAGGCTTTCCTAAAGATGATCTATTCCTACCAATATCAAAAAAGTAGTAAAACCAAGGATTTCAACAACCCCATTAGTATTATTCTTAAAGCTCACTCATAGTAATAACATGCATAACATTTTTTATTACTTTTAGCACTAAATATTATACAACATCTAAGTCTACAAGGTGGGTACATTACAATAGATTTAGAATTCTATAGGTTCTCAAACAAGATAAGTCAACTAACATTTAATTTTTCCATCCAACTATCCCTCGATAACACGAATGAGCTAGCAAAATAAGAGACTAGGCTGCAACTAATAGACTAGATGGAGACCAATTCATATAATGAGATTGAGTGAAGAGGCATTGAGTGTGGCATCACTCAATGTATCATGATTTCCTAAAAAATAGTAGCACCCTAAACACATCTACATAGCCTAACTAGCAGCACCCTAACTAGGTTTACATATCCTAGTATTCTAAAGGTCAAAGCCACAATACTCAATTTCTAAGAGAGAGCTCAAGCTAACTATCCAAGTGTCACATGCCTACTAACAATTCCCTGGTAGCAAGTTTTAGTGGTTCATCAAGGAACTATCCTAGCCGGCTTCGCTTGGTACTCATGAGAATGCATGGGGTCTATCATCTAGGTTTCCCAAATTCCACACCATAACAAAAGGTATCGGCCAACCCCATGAGGATTAACCTGCAAGCTCGGGGTGCTAATTTGACAACTGAGGTCTCAATACATCAGCTAGCTCCATCGAAGGTATCCCACAAGGGCTTCTCATCTGATTGGAGTGATCTTAGTTACCCTTGGTTCATGGAGTGCAATGCTTTTTTCCAATAAACTGGTTAGGATTCAGGGAACTCTAACAGATTTCTAGCGCAGTCACCACACCTTTCCCCTAAGATAATTTTTTATTAGGTTTTTAAGACTTGACCCTAAGTAAGTCAATGCTTGGCTCTGCCTAATTTTTCCTAATTAACATTTCGTTCAATCTATTGAGAGAAGCTCCCACCTTGCTGGGACCACCCATCCATAGGATGGATCCATCAAGGATCTCGCCCATCCGCTTCCCACAAATGGTTTTCTTTAGTTTTATAATTACCTATCACATTAAGTAATGTCATATAAAAGCATCTTCATTAATTAACCCATTATTATAGGTTCCTTCGCGTACATTTATGGCACAACACAAAGATAGAAAAAATAGTCTTTTGGCAAGACATATTTATTTATTATTTTGCAAAGTTATTTACAATGATTTTTCCCTTCTACCTACGTAAAAGATAAACCTTCATTCACCAGAAAATCCCTTATGTCTGTGCAAAAGAAAATAAACCCTCCAAGATTTTCATCCATTCACTAGTACCGGGGACTCCAAGATCCTATGTTGATTCATGTGAGGGTTAGGCATTTCCTAGGAGCAATCGAGAGATTTATGATGACAAGAGTCCCCCACCCCCAACATTCCCACCTCCTCCTGCCTGACTGATTCCTCACTGAGCAACCTCTTGCCATCAAGGCTGGTCCAAAGCTCCTCACGGTAATACAAAACAATCCCCATTGGAGTAGGGTTTTTCATCTAGCCATGGGGGAGGCATAGTGTGATCTTTCCTCTTATTATCCCCTGATTCTATATTTACAATCAGATCTAATCATTGCAAGCACAATCAATCTTTCCTATGCAACTATCAATACATGCACAAATTAAAAAGAAACAACAGCAAGTGGTTTTAGCATAGGAAGTGGCCCCACCCAAATCTAGGGTTTCTTTTTTAAGGTCCCACCTTATTCTTAGGGTTTCGCTTCCTACTTTGCTCAAGGGATTCACTATATATATATTCTCTATATAACGTGCATTCATGGCCAATTTATAAATATCCTAATCTGTGAATTTTTCTTGAATAAAACACAACCCTTTTCTATTCAATTTGTAAGTAACCCCTTTATATGACACCCTTCTATGAGTAAAACATATATAAAAATGGTGTTTTAAAAACCCCTTATTTTGAACTCACGCTATATATACATATATTCTTGAGTGACCCCCTCGAGCTACTTTGTAACTCTTTTTTGGATCCACATGTTATTTCACAAATCTGATTATGAGAAGTCTATTTTATCCTTATGAAAAATTTGGTATTTCTGTCCTAAAAGATAATATGGGCATTTATGCCTATGGCAAGCAATTCATGTGATGCCCTGCCCTAACCCACACTTAGCAGGATTTCAAATACTTTTCCAAGTCTGTTTAGACTTTAGAATTTGTATCGATAAATTCTTATCAATGTTGAAAAAGTCCTATAGACTCCTGATATTTATTTAATATCGTGATATTAATAGTTTCAGGATTGTCGAGTATTTCATAGTTTTTTTTGCTTAAACATTCTCAATATTTTAGGTTAGGTTATCTTGTTGATTCATACATGGGGATCAACTCATGATATTGACAGTCTCACTAATATAATCATTAATATTAACATTAAGTGTGCTTTCTACAATAAAGTAATTTGTATTTTATTATACTCATATTCTATGGTTTAATCGACGATGTGTGACCATTTGCTGAACTTTCTACATTATCTAGAAAGATCAATTTTATTTTAGCTATGTCCTTGGTGCAATACTGATTTTTTTTCTAAATTTTTTATTCCAGGCAATGCTAAAATCATAAGTGTACTTTTTATTTCATCTGTCAAACATTAAATTATATTTCCACACACCTAATTTATGCACATCTAGTATATATTTTTCTATATAATTTTATGTTGATTTAATGTCTTGATTATTTCATGATATTATCTAAATGAATTTTCATAAATTATTATAAAATTCACATTTTTATACTTATCATTAATAAAATGAAATAGAGATAGTTACTTTTAGGAAAAAATTATAAAATGTTTTCTTCTCTAACAACGTCTACCATTTTTCTATTATTATGATCACATGCATCTTTAACTAAATAACAATAAATATCGTGAAATAACACATAATTCGAAACAATTCTTAATGACAAACATATAATCCTTTTTCAAGTGAAATATTATTTTTCACTGAACATTTAATTATGATATTACTTAGATTATTTTCTTAAGCTGCAGTTCATATGCATTTTCATTAGAATACATTTATAATCGTTTAAAGCCAAATAAAGCGATAAGCTTATAAAATATTAATTTTTCCAAACCAACAAGATGTTACCTCTCTCAGGTTTGCTATGGCGAGGGTCTTGTCAATTCCTACCACATCATTTTCTCCATCGGCTACATTCCTTGCTTCCCTTACTTCAAATGTGATTTTTGAATTTCTGCGAACTCACGGAGCAATCAGATCTTAGGTGAAATTGACGTGGTAGTTCAAGGAGAGTTGATGGCTATCCAAAAAAAAATTGCTAGTGTTTTGCCTAGTGATCTGGTTGTATAGGACGAAGGCGTAACAGGGGGTAGAGAAAATGAAAATGAAGTAGAAGGAGGGGAGGTATTCCTTCTTGCTTTTTGTGTAAAGGAGAGGGGGTGTATTTATAGGCATGAGGGGGTGTAGTCAGTTGATTCATTTGGCTACTTGTCAAGAGCCAATTGACCTTTGTTAAATATTCATTTTGATTGCTTACCTATTGGATGGTGGCATGAGGATGCTTTTTTAATGCTTTGTCTCCCTCCATGCATAAAAAAAAGTCATGTATTTTGGCCTATTTTTTCAAGAATGTATTTTTCTCTTCAAAACATCTTTTTCTAGTGGTTTTTAGCCTAGTTACTTCACGACTTATCTAGTATATAAAGTCCTGTTATACTCTTTGATACTTAACTTACTTAATATCATGCTCATTCTTGCACGTTCTTCGTCTACCAATTGAGGCTTTTGCGAATTGTTTTGCGGTAATGAAATCAATGTGATCCTCGATGCATTAAATGGAATCGAGAATGCCAAATCAAATATAATGTGGGAAAATATATATGATCAAGCCATCATAATATTATTTACGAGGTGTCTTTGCTTTTTGTTGATGACTAGGAACATTGAGGCATCTTCTCATGTCGGATTGCAGAATTGATTTAATGTGAGACTTGATATTAAAAAATTTTTCATGTGGTCACTTATATGACAACTCGATGAGTAATTTGTAAAACACCTCAAGCCCAAATTTGTTCCTTGATATGAAGCCGTGTGGTGGGAATATTACACCACGACAGAGCTCATCATTTATGCTCTCATTAATGAAGATTTAGTAGATCGCAACTTATGATGCATGGATTAAGATCAACCAAGGTCAACTTGTTTCAATAAATGTAACTGTAAAACCATATGAAAATTCACCCTATTTCCTCTTAGGAATATGTAGAATTCTCCTAATTGTAGAGGTTAAAAGCATGTCCCTCATGTTCTATGTGCTTCTAAATTGAGAAGATATGGGAAAGAAAATCCTACTTCAAAGACCTTTCAAGCATGAAATCCCATGTGAAGTAGACTATATAGCTTATCGGATATACTTGAGCTTATCAAGCATCAAGATTGGCATTACTTTTAGTAAAGATAACCTTGTCTCTTCTCCAAGGAAGGGTAAGAAGCATGTCTTAGAGTCTCCTTTGAGTCAAACAAAATCCTAATGAGGATGGCCAAAGAGTTCTACAAGAACTACTCAAGGCACAAGAGAATAAGAGAGAACTACTCGATTTGAATCCTCATAGAACAAAAGGAATGACTTAGGCTTCTAGGAGCACAACAATAGGATCTAAAGCTATCAAGAAAAATATAAAATTTGAAGGAAGAGGAGAATCAAGGAATATAATCAAAAGTACCACCTAGCATCAAGCTGAAATGGGTTTCCAAAGCAAAGCTTTTCTATGTGCTCAAGGGTTTCATATGGAAAATCAATGGATTTGATTGCTAAAACCACCCATGTAACCAGCTTGAGTGACTATAGGCCAAGTCCTAATGAAATAAAACAAAAAGAGAAGAGATCCAAACAACTTAGATATAGGGCAAGAACTAACTCCAATGAGGAGATAAACCTAGACCAATTAGAAAAAAAGAAGCTCGTGCTTATTATTAAAAAGCCATCCTTAACTACCAAGAAAAGACACCTGAGCCTACAATCATGGAAGAGCAACATCTTCAAATAGTTGCTAATCCATAAGAAGAAATTATAATGTTTGAGAAGTCATTAACTCAAGAGGAGGAGAGCCCAACTTTCCCTTCTTAGTGATGTCTCTTAAGCTGAAAGATAATATACAAGGAAGGGCATAGTAGAGCTATCAAGTGTGAACAAGCAATAACCCAATGAAGTTTTTGGTCTATTTAATGTACCAAAGTCTTCTAAACCCTAGTATTCCTAATCACCTAAGAAAAACTTTGAAATCCACTAGCAAGTAGAAGCTTAGAACAATTATCCATTCTAAGAGAAAGGACTCTCAAGGGACAACAAAGAAAAACCTCAAAGATCAACTAACTTCGTTAAGAGCATTATCATAAACACAACTACAAATTTCAAGAATTAGACTACTCCCAATCCATCTCAAAATTGAAGTACATAGTAATCTTTGACTAACAAGAATGACCCACCCACCACTAAATTAATAGTTACTACTTTCAATTCTGAAGTGGAATACACATAGGCACAACCCTTGGTTCTAACCAAGCCTATCACTCTTACTAAGGAAGAAGCTTTTAGAATTACAATATCATAAATAGATAAAAGATCTATGTTAGAGAGAACAACAAACTTAGTGATTCATAAGACCTATTCTTCTCGATCAAAAGCTCTAGTGAATTTTGAAGCCTAAGATAATAAAGAGATCTCTCATGAAGATTGTAGAAGAGAGAGCACAAAAAGAAAATCAATTACTAATTAAGTGCCACTGATACAATGATATCACTTGCTTGTGCATATGTTCATACCAACATGGGAATGCCAATAGAAGAATCTAAGAAGGTCTTGGAGAATCCATTGGCCTAGTAAGAATAAGAGCACATTTTCTCACCTTATCTAGCAATTGTAGGTAAAGTCATGAGGCTTATATCTAAAGCTAAGAAAAAAGAGCTTCACTTGATTCTCTTTTTGTAACACTGACTATTGCAAGACAAGCAACAAAGAAAGTTAAAGCATTGGAACAAAAAGAAGAAGGACAAAGAGTATTTGAAAAGAAATGGTATATTAGGTGGAGCTTAGCAGCTAGAATTGGTTTACATCTAATGATTATTGCTAAGCAAAGAGACGTACTCTGGACTTCACTACATCATCTAACACAAGGTCTAGTTAACCAACAAAATAGAATAAGGTCCAAATTATACCTTTTCCTATTATAAAAAAAGTCAAAATTGATTAGCCTTAGTTCCTCCATGCAAATAAGAAAGAGGAGCAAGCTTGTCAGCTTGCAAGTGTAATAAAGGACTAGAAAAGAGGTCAACAAAACATAACCAAAAAAATAGCAAAAAACAAGAACAAGTTATGTATAAGAAAAATCCAAAGGCAAGTAGGCGGAGGGTAAAAATCATGGGATGGTGGATAGCCACCACGTGTAAAAGTTGGGGTCATACTCCAACACAGTAAATGCATCAAGGGCATTTAATGGGCAAAAGAATTAAAAGAAAAGAAAAAACAAAATCAAAGTGAAGCTAGTACTTAAGATTGATAGTGCCACAATGTTAACAAAAGAAAAAGAAAGTTTTTGAAGCAAAAGTAGAAACATCAACTCCAAAAACAAATGAGAATGGGAGCACTAAAGTTTGGGAATACCATGATCTCAATGATAAATTGGACATAACTCATAAAGTGAGAAGCTAGGTAAAAGAGGATCTGGTGCACCTCCAAGACACTAAATCCATAGTGAAAGAGGGGTTGCATGACTTGTTGACAATGAGTTTGTTTGCTTCTCCTACCTACGTGGGAGTAGATAAAAACTCTATGCCTCACGCATCTCTTGTAGATGCAAGAAAATGTTGTTGGATGGATACAATCCTAGGAGCTATGGGTCATTAGTCGTTGTGCATAGGGAGAGTGAGTGGAGCTCCTCTCCCATAGTTAAACTACCTAGTCATCTAGTAGTATGGCTATGGGTAAGGCTAAGGATATTGCAACCTTCTAGGTATCCAAGCATTTTGAGGGGAGGTAGTGGCCACCAAAGTAGACACACTAAATGTGTGGTCTTATGGATCATTATAATGCATCTTGAATCTGTGCCAACTCTAACATAAGTCCCGCTACTTTCTATGTGATATCGACACTTTTTCCTTTATCTTGGACACTTATGAGAGGTTGGTCACTATGGATTGTGGCTCTCTCACTACGGATGGTAAGTCTAACCAGAGGCTATATAGCTTTCGTGTTTCTCTCCTTTTACAGGTTGTTCACATAGATTTCTTTCTCACTATCCTAGCTAGCATGTCTCATTGAAAACATGAATTTCTATAAGACACTAGTTATAATTCATATGAGATCAAGTAGTAGTCTTTCCCTCACCCCCCTTAGAAATGGTCTCCACTATATTCGTATTTGCTAACGAGATCAAGTAGTAGTCTTTCCCTCACCCCCCTTATGTAGCATTATTGTGCCTAGATTGTGGCTTAGTTCTATGTGGTTCCTGGGTTTTGTTTTATCATTTTGTTCTTTTATGATTGGTTTGTTTCTCTCTCTTTCTTGGATTATTTGACAAGTAGACATGTTTCTTTCAACAATAGTCAATTTCTTTCTTGCCTAATGTAGTTAATGTTGAATGGTGCACCCATTAGCATGGTCCCTTTTGTTGTACAATGGAGGCTTTCTATGGACTTTTCAAAATGCATAGGTAATTCCCGTACCAATGAATTTTTCCTTATTATCATGCATTCCTCAACTACTTTAAGTTTGCCTTTCATTGTGACTACTTCATCTAGCTACATCAAGGTGTAAGCCAAAGTGTCTTATTAGGAAAAAAATTGGCCATCCTTTCACAAAGTAATAGTGTTCTTGACTACTCACAAGTAGTGTGATCAAGTGCTTGCGAAATTGCCTTATCACAATGATGCTCGTATAAAAAAAATTCACTTATTTTAGCACAGTGCATAGATGAGCATTAACCTTTCAAAGGCTTAATATGTTCAAACACTCAAACTTTAGTTTTAATGGTTTAAACACTTGAATCAATGGCCAATTCCAATCCTCTATCTTTCTTGGATTTATGTGGTCAAATCTATAGGCAAGGTGGTCAATTTTTAACATGTTCCTCATGCCCACACAGTTTTCATCTCTCCTTGTCTCAAGCTTCTAGGGGATCTTATTGCCTTTCACAATTCAGGAGGGTAGGTATCTCTCGTTACATACCCCTAATTTACCTTATGTTATAAGGGTTTCAAAGAGTAAGTCGTTTATGCCTCACCCTCAACCTAGGGGAGTTATGAGAACATAACATGATCGCAATTGTAAGGTCTTAGAGTGGTATCAAGACTAGGCATTGTCTTTCCCTTTAGTTAGCTTTCTAGTCCTGACTATATACAAGATTGAGAGTTTAGTTCTAGAATGAGAGTTTAGTTAGCTTGATGTGTATCCAAGGGGTACGTTGTTAACCCCAACACGAAGAAGGCAAAAGAAAGCGGAAAAAAGGTAGCCCGATTGAAGAAAGAAGAGGAAAAAAGACCAAAAGCGCAAGGGCAACCTCAAAAGTCCAAGGAAAATGTCGAAGGGGAAAGATGCATTTTAAAATGGAAAAGGCACACCCTGAAATCTTGTAAAAGAGCCCCGGGCTCTCACCCATGCAATTTGTAAATTTAAACAGGCGGTGGAAAGGAATCTAGGAAGATAGAAGGACAATGGGAAAAAGGGCCTAGGCTACGGCCGGCCATGTAAAAAGGGGAAAAGGGGATGACCGCCCAAAAGGGATTTAGGGTTTTGTATATAAAGTTGAAAAGTGAATGAGAAGCTCATTCTTGTGTGTGGCAAAAAGTGGCTCTCCTCTTCTTCTTCTTTCTCTTGTTCGTGTTTGCTTGAGCTTGTGCTTGAGAGAGGAAGTGTGAGAGTGTGAGAAAGTGAGTGTGTGAGGGTGAGGGACCAAGTAGGAGAAGCTCTCCATCTTCTCCTCTCTTCTTCTCTTCTCTTCTCTTCTCTTGTCTTGCTCACGGACATGGAGCTTGGAGTATGGAGCTTGAGGATGGAGTTTGCTTGAAGCTTGCACTTGGATCGTGGAGCTACCGGAGTGCGCAGGAGAGGAGGTAACTCGAACGGCACCAAGGTAAGCTTACTACACCAGTAAGGTAGGCATTGCGCGTCGGTTATGTGAGAGGTAGCCATTAGTGCTTGGCTTGGAACGCTTGAAACAATAAGCGGTCCGAGGGTCTTGGCGGTTGAGTGAAAGCTCCCACATTTTGGTTCCATTGCCGGGACCAATGGATTCAAGCCTTGAGCACTTGCGCGCTTCGAATCGAGCATTGGAGTAGGGTTTTCCCCGAACCGGTGCTTAAGGTAGATAGGTAGGAAGCGAGGGGGTTGAAGAAGGTATTCGATCTCCTTGACAAGTAGGTTTTTTGCTTTCTTGAGATTTATGTTGTGGAATGGAGTAGTGTAGGTATTTATTTTGTGATTTGGATGCATTTAGGATAGGAAAAAACAAAGAAAAAACAAGCAAACAATAGGGTTTTCTGTTGCTGTATAACAGGCTAAAACAGGGAAACAGGGGACTAGATTCAAGTTTCTGGGTGAGACAGGGACAGGGAACTAGCTGTAAGGTTCTGCAACGCTGGGAAAGGACCTTAAGAGGCCTGGGAGGCCAGGACAGACCTCATTTCCTTGGTTGGCCTTGTGAGAGAGAGAGAGAGAGAGAGAGAGCTTCTGGTTCACAGGACGAGGAAGCACTACCCCGATTTCTAGGTGCCAGCGATTCGTGCTGCTCCAGGTGAGTCTAGTGTTTTCCAATAAGTACTCTAATCAGATCTAGGAAGTCTGTGGTGATTGTGTGCAACAGACAGTAAGGAGGGGTCAAACGCCCCGGAATCGCGGCTCAAACGCGCGGGAATCACACTGCCGCCGACGCAGTTGGACCAACTCGCAGTGGTCCCATTCCTAGAATCGGACCACCCGAGTTTTGGAGTCAGACCGTCCGACTTCCAGAATCGGACCGTCCGACTGAGAGTGAGTCGGACCAATCTGGTCCGATTCCCAGAATCGGACCAGCCCGATCGGACGTGCCACGTGGCAGTTGGACCACTCAGATTCGGACCAACCCGTCCGACTCGGACAATCGGATACTCGGACTAGTCCGAAATTGGACTAGCCAGAATCGGACCACTGGTCCGATCGGACCAACCCAAAATCGGATGTCCGATTCTGATCATCGGACTCCTGAAAATCGGACATCTGAGAATCGGACAGAAAACTGTCAAAATCGGACAAGTATCTAGAACACGAATTCTGACGCATCTAAACCCCAAGATTGACCCCAAAGACCGCATAGAAATAAAGGCACATCACAGATCCTCACTTGGCTAAAATTTAGAGCACGTAGTTCAAAATTTGGCTATAAATGGTCCTCCAAATTGCATATGGCGTCTACCGTAATGGCCCTGCGGGCTGGGAGGGACTGCCCCCCCTGGACCCCCGCAGAGGGGGCTCTGCCCTCTCTGCACCTCCCCTAAGTAGGTTGGAGAGAAAACGCGCGCCGTGACAAGTCCTCCAAATTGGACCCTAGTGTAGTAAGGGCTCTATACGAGCATGGATTCTCACTTGCAAAAGAGCAACCAAAAGCCCATACCCAAACAGAGAGAAACAGAGACCCTAGAACATCAATGGGCCAATCTAGCCATCAAGGGCAAAAAGGCCACACCACGAGAACACAAAGACATTGTGTTCAGACCACGTCTAGTTAGGGTGAAATCCAATATCAGCAAGCTACAAATGCCAAGATGACTAGACATGACACTCTTGATGAGAGATGTACCTTGAGCAACACTGCACAGAAGACCCAAGACATTGGTGGAGAATCCACGTCTGGTCATGCAAGTGGGGACTCAAGGGCATCTATTAGAAGGCTTAAGTTTGTTGGGGGTAAAGGCGCCTCCACCGTGCCACCCCGTGTATTACTACACTGACAGTACCTGCCACTGCACACTGCAGGTGGCGGGCGCCTGTCACGTCACTTTATTCTTTATTCTTTTAGTGAAAGTTTGAATAAAGGAAGGCCCGGTCACACATTGTGACTGTTGGAGTTCCCATTTCTTGTCTCTCTCTTTCTTGCTCTTGCTCTCCCGCCATAGCTCGCGTGCAAGCTTCGATCCTTCTCACCTTTCAACTGGTATCAGAGCTTGGCATTCTCTTGCTCGAGCTCGACTCGGTGCTTCCCGACCTTCGCATCGACTCGCTTCACGCATTGGATCTCCATCTCGGCAGCCATATTCGATCTCCCCGAGCTCCCGTCACTCCCCGGCTTCCCGAGCACCTTCCCAGCCTATTGAGGCACCTTCAAGGCATTGATACTGAGGTATTTGATCATTCTTTCAGGGTTTTATTTCAGTCTATAGGTTGCAAACAGCAAGGGTAGCCATGGCTTCAAACCCTTGAAGCTTATTCTCCTCATATTGTGCCTTACACCTATCAAGGCTCAAAGAGGCTTGTCATAGGCCTTTGATAGGCCCTTCTTGAGCCCCCCATTACCCCCTTTTCAGCCCATGTGGAGCAGAAGCAAGTTCAGCACCAACAGGGCAGATTGTATCATTTTTTTCTAGGCTGTGAGCACTCATCTACTTCAACTCCACACTTGGCCATTGCTTCTTGCTCTCTACCTTGATCAAGAGGGCTATAGACTTCATGTTTGATGTCATTCAAGCTTTGGGCATTGGTCTTGATCATTCGGGGCTGATCTCTTCAGATTTGGGACTGTCATAAACTGTCATAATAGGCTGAAAACAGGGCAGCACCATTGGCATTAGCATTTGTTGCTTATACTCCATTCCGGTTGTGCTATTTGATGCCCGTATGCGGTCTACATGATGCCTAGTGCCTTGGGAATGTATGCACATGATTATGCCATGATTTTGGCCTGAAATATTGGCTGATTTGGGACTGTTATTTACTATTATACAGTGCTGGAAACAGGGCAGCCACACTTGGCATTGGCATTTGATGCTTATACTCTACTCCAGTTACCTTGTTTGATGCCCGTATGCGGTCTACTTCCTACCCGGATGTATTGGGGATGTATGCATTTGGTTTGACCATGATTTTGGCTTGAATTTGGGGCTGAATTCTACTGTTTAGAACATTAAATACATGTTGGAATAACAGTGGGCTGAAGGTACTTTACATGCTTTGGCACTTACCTACCGATACCGGATGTATGCTTTGAGCTTTGGCATGATGTCTTTGACATTTGGGGACGGCTTGGAGCATATGCATGAGATTATGGGATGCTTTTGAGCTTCGCATTAGCTCCGTCTTCACTGGCATTTGGACCGACTTGGCATGCTCGTGGACCGCCTATGCCTCATGTCTCTGCTTGACAGTTAGGCTTTTGCATTACATGCTTTGGTTCGTGACATATGCTATTTGGTTCGTGTATGCCATACTGACATTTGGAGCTTGGATTTGGATGTATTTGAGCATTCCGGGCTTACTTGATCACTGATCTTGGTTTCTATTTGGATGTCATTGAGTTGACCGAGAGCTTATTTGGGCTTATGTATTGCTTCATGGTTAATACGACCGGTGCTTCATGTATGTCATGCTCTCTTGGATGCGCTTGATGCATTGACAGGGTCACTTATCACTGGTGCTTTCTCTTGGGTTGTTTGAGCTTCTGAGCTCGCTTTGTACGCCTTTTGTGCTAGTGGGAGCATTTTACATGCTTGCTTGACCTTTGACAGTTGCATGCTATTGGAGCAGTTTATGTCTTGAGCAGCTACATACGCATTGAGACTTTGGGATCATACTCCGATCTTTATGGATATGCATTGATGTACTCTTGGTTCACAGGATGCTTATGAGCTGAGTCTCATATTTGGATCTTTCTCTTTGAGCAGACACCTATTTGTGTCAGGTTTTGGCAGTTACAGGAACACTTTGCCTAGAGTGTCTGGGGGTGTGCCTTTCATTGGCAGATGTTATTTTGACATGCTTCGGTGTTGAGCTCATGTTCTTTTCATTGTCATTGGCCTTGCTTATGTCCGTTTCATGCCGGCTTTGGACCTAGCATTGTTTGCTTGACATTGGATCCTATTTTGGGACAGTTTGCTCTCTAGACTGCATACCTGCAATTTATTACAGCAAGCAGTTGTTGGTGGATTGAGGTGTACTTTTCATGCTGAAATATCCTGATTTGGTGTACCGCACCTAGTACTAAGTGGGCAGCAACTTTTGGCACACTTTGCTCGCCCTTTGGACCCCGTTTTGGTCATTTTTGGGCAGTTTCTGCAATAAAACAACAAGCAATTTTGGACTGTTTGGGCATTTCCAGCCTGCATAATGGCATCAGCTTCGCATGATAGTGCCATCTTTAACATTACAAAGTTGGATGGTACCAACTACTCTTACTGGAAGAGTCAAATTTGGTAGGTCTTGGTGCAGAAATCTCAGATTAAGCCACTTCGGTTGAGTGGGGAGCAACCTGAAACTATGGACAATGACGACTAGCTTGAACTTGATGAGATATGCAAGTCCACAATTGTATTGTCTCTCACTGAACAGGTACATTATAATGTATTTGAGGAAGCACAGCGTGCATGGGATCTATGGAATAAGATCAAGAATCTTTATGATAAGAAAAGTCCGGCAAGTCAGATGTACTAGTTGAAGCAGCTTATGGATCTGCGCATAAAGGATAATGCGACTATGTCTGCTCACTTGAGCCAGTTCCATGCTATACTGAAGAACCTGACTTCGCAGGATATCACCTTTGGAGAGGAAGTAACTCCTCTTTTCTTGCTTGGGACTCTGAATGAGTCATGGGATGTTTTCCGTACTGCTCTTTGTGCCTCTAGTGCTACTCTAAAATTGGCAGATGTTGAGAGTGCTCTTCTTCAGGAAGAGGTGAATCGCAAAAACTTGGATGCCTCTCGTGGTAGTCATGCTTTGACAGTTAGAGGTAGGAATGACAGGTATGACCGTGGTAATGGCCGAGGCCGTGACTCGCAGAAGGGTCGGTCTAAATCTCGTGGCAAGTCGCGTAGTAAGTTGCGTGGGTGCAATGCAAATGTCACTTGTCATCATTGTGGGAAAAAGGGCCATATTAGACCACAGTGTCATGAGTTGCGCAATGAGAAGCGCAAGGATAAGGGGAAAGATAAAGTGCAGGAGAAGTCCTCTGATCGCAGCATAGTACCTGCGAAGTCCAGCGCCAAGATTGAGGAAATTAATGTCACGCTGTCGAAGGGTTTGTGAAAGCAATGTCGCAACCACAGAGGATCTTGACTAATTTTAGGATAGAAGATCAATCAAGTAAATAATCAAGATAAGAAAATGATGTCAACTCTGTTTTACTTTTTGTCAATAATTGAAGATGAATAGAAAGCCAATTCAGTTTACAGTGGCAATCTCCACAACACGTTCTTCACTCTCTAAAGTTTCCAGATTAACCTGTTATGACTCCAATGACCTGTGAACACACTGTCTGATTTTCTTGCTGTATTTCTAGGATTGATGATATCAACAGCTCTGACATTGTTGCTGTGCCATAATCTTAATTCTTTAGACCAAGGCCTTTCGTGTCTTTTCCACAAAAAGGTCTTTATTCTTCAGCAAGCCTGACAATCAGCTAAGAATAGTTACATCAAACGGGTAACTGTATAACAGCAACATTCTGAACTTTCTGATTAAGCAATTCAAGCTTTTCCACTCCACAAGAGCTCAAAATAGAGCTCATGCAATATTAGCATGATCCAAAATCTATCCCTCCTAAATAGAGAATGGGATGACGTCTTCCTCTGTTATACCCAATAAGTTTGCAACATCATTAACTCTTATGAATGATTATGCTGTAGATAACAGTTTCAAGATCTTCAGTGAATAAAATCCCATGGACATATTTCCACATACATTGTCCAATTTCCCACACAATAACAAGTTCTGAACTGTTCTGTTTTATGGTTATGGGTGTATGCTTCCACAAAAACCTTGCATTATTCAGTTCAGAGACATAGATATGTGCAAGTAGATAGACCAGACAGAGAAGTACAGGTGTGTGCTCTTGAGTTAAAATATCTATCTCATTAGCTACCACAAATGGAAAAGCCCTGTTCACACCAGTAAGTAGTGCAGATAACAAACTTGAGTTCGTCTCAACTGCATTCTCAAGATTGGTAACAAGCTGTTTCTGATTTTGACTGTCAAGACTCTTGGTTTTCTTCCTCTGTTTCCCATCATTTCATTCACATATTACTTCACTATATCTTGTGTTGCTTGTGACAGATACATCAGGCCAGTTTAATAGAAGTAACACAAAACATACATCACGGAGAGTTTGCCATTATATGCTGCGGTGCACCTGCGCTGGAACATCAAGCAACAAAGTTCTAGAGGCTGGAACAGTAGCATTTGGCATATTGATTTGATTAGGGGTTACTGCAGGTTCGGCTTCTCCTTCAACTTCCTTCAATATGCTTTGTCTCTGTCATTGATTCAGCAGGTTCGTCTGCTTCGCAGCTTCATCCTTTTCATCTTCAACTCCATCATTCCCTTGCAGTAGGCTAGTTCCTTCTAACGACAAGGCCTTAGTGTTGCTCCTTGTCTTCTTCCTCGAACAGAGTTGGGCTTCTGTCTTTTGCTTTTGTCTTCTACTACCGTCTTCCACTTTCGTCTGCTATCGTCCTCCTGCTTTCGTCTCGGCTCTAACTTCTTCTTCGTAGCAACAGGTCTTTGCCTCCTCCTCAGTCAATCCTCGTCTTTTTCAGCTGCTGTCGGTCTCCGCCTTCTCTTCTCAGAGCACCATACGTATGATCTTCTTATTCCCCATTTCCCAGCGTCATCCGTCGACTTCTACTGTTGATGCATCGTCATGGGCCAGACTGTATAAAGCTCCTACCGTGATATGACAGAATATGGCTACGACTCTCACAGTTACGGAGGTCTTCCCGTAATTGATCCTCCTCTGGTTCTCTGCCGCGTATATCTGCCACGGCACAGACGCTGGCAACTGGCAGTCGGAAGCTGCAATCAAGTCCATAAGCCAATCATGGCAGGTCTTCTACAACACTAAACGGGCACTGACCATATGGAAGATGGCAAGACTACTGCGCAAGCTTCCGCTTGCTCCCTCCTGGAGACAGGTCTCCCTTCTCAATTCCACTCCCCAGTTGTTATGCCGAGGTGCATGGCAAATCAAGCCGATCTCCTTAATACGGTTATGTCATCCGAATTGCAGGAGCTTTTTCAAAGCCAATCGTCCTTGCTGCTTCGTTGTAGGCTTCTGGACTTCCTCTGTCATCTTCTCTGTGCTTTGTCACCAGTAGAGCAATTCCCCTCCGTAATCTTCTTTGTGCTTCATCACCAGTAGAGCCATCTCCCTCCGTCATCTTCTCTGTTTCTCCCCTTCTTCACAGATTGCAGAGCACTCTTTTTCCCTTTGTCATTCGTGGTGGTCTTTCTTTCCTTTCCTTTCCGATCTCTTTGTTCCATGTGTGTCTCCCCCCCCCACTCCTCTCTCTGCACTCCTCGTAGCTCCCCCCCTCCAATGCTATGTTTCTCTTTTCCTTCTCCCAGATTAGCTTCCCTTTCTTTTTCTGTCCCATACGCCTCCTTTTCCCTCCCTCTTTAGCTCTTTTGAAAATCCCCTCTTTAGCCTCCTTCATTCGTGTTTTCTTTTCCCCTTTTGTTTTACCTCAAATTAGCTTCCCTCCAGAATCAGAAAAGCACCAAGGAAAAGTAGCCCCAAAGTAGCCACGGGCTTTAATGCCAAAGAACCTCAATCGAAAGTTTTCCCACTCGGAAGAAAAGCACAATTTCAGCATCACATGTGTGTGTAAGCATTTTGAATGCATGCCAAAGGTTAGCTTTAAGAGTTTACAAACTTTTCTGTTCTGTAAAGTCCACTCAGCTGAGTACACGAGCAATAGTGGTAATGGATTTTGGCAAGCTGTGGTTCCATGATCAAGGACAACACATGAGCCTCATGTTCATCTGAAAATTCACTGGTCTTTCCTAAACTCCCTTGTTGATACCATTTACATCTTTAGCATAAGCAAACAACTTGTGAAGCTTAAAACCATACTCATTGCAGATCTAGAACCCATTCTCCTTCTAATTTGTTTATTCCAAATATCAGATTCAATCCCAAACAGCGCTTGTCTCTTCTGTAAAATTGAACATGAACCAACTGAAAGAAAAATGTTCAAGCAAAGCAAAGCACAACGTCTACGTCAAAGTATGTACAAAGTAACAAATCTCATGCACAACTTTTGGGTGGTTTTCACACCTCGAATGCGTAGCAATACGACATCCACCCCCTCTAATCCTGCGCATCCTCCGGATGGGCCAACTACCCATGATCATTATCATCAAGATCCACAAACAGATCAATCTCTTCGTTATGCATTCCCGGTATATCAACAAGATTATCTGTCATATCATCTGTCTCTTCCATTGAAGTTTCTTCTTGTTGCTCTTCTCTTTCAAATTCTTCCAATGCATAATCTTCATCATCTCTTTTCTTGAAAATCTTGATTCTTTTTCCAGCAATAGGCTCTCTAAGTACTGTCCCATCCAATTCTGTCAGCTCATATGTTGCGTTATCAAAGACATGTCTGACTATGTACGGCCCAAACCATCTTTTCACCATCTTCCGAAGTGCAGTATGCTGATTTTCAAGACTGCTATCAAACACCAATACCCAATCTCCCTCTTCTATTGCTCTTGGCCGCAAGCGATGCCTGCTATCAAACCTGTCCTTATTCCTTAGTCTAGCAAACTTCAACCTGTCAATAGCTAGCTGAATATCCTCAGGTCTCCTCTCCAACTGTCGAATCCGAAGAGTTAAGAGCTCTTCTCTCGTCAAATCCTCCTGCCAAGGTAAAATTGACCAAGTCAAAGCACAAGTCTCAATCGGCATAACAGGTTTCTGACCATACATCAACTCTGCAGGCATATATCCTGTGGTAACACTATGAGTCGTACGATCAGCCCATAAAGCAAATGGTAGAAGTCTTGGCCATTCTCCAATCCGTCCTCTGCATGCTTTGGCTAATGCTTTCACTATCGGCGGATGCCCTCTTTCACTCTTTCCATTTCCCTCTGGATTGTATGCTGTGGTTAGAGCCAATTTGATTCCTAGCTGAGAGAAAAACTCCCTAGCTTCATCTGCATCCAACTCACCACGATCCGCAGTGATCTTACCCACACAACCATACTTGCAGAAAATTTCCTCCAATAAGAACTTACACACTGCACTAGTGGTCTTCGTTCTCAAAGATCTGCCCTCAACATGATTAGTAAGATCCTCTCTAGCCAAAACAATGTATCTCATCTGCCATAGACCCATAGGCATGGTAACCAAATCAACTACCCACTTATAATGAATGCATAGCGGATAGGTCGGATGGAGCTCATCTCGATGACGCACTACTGAATACATCTGGCAGTCTCTGCAAGTCTCAACAAAGTGAGAAACATCTCTGTACATTCCTTTCCACCAATATTTCTCCTTGATTTTCTCATAAGTAGCCCATACTCCTCTATGACCAGCCCAAGGACTCTCATGAAACTCCCTCATCACCTGTAACTGTGTCCCTCTATCGCAGACAACCCGCAAAGGTAATCCGCCTCTTTTCTTCGGATGCTTCCAAAGAAATCCGTCCTTGAGAAAATAACCATAGGCTTTCCTTCTGATCTTCTTGAACTCTTCATCTGTCCATTCATCTCTTTTGCTTAGTGTACTAAGGTACTTGCCAATCTGCAACCAATCTCCAACATAGAGTTCTTCTGTGAAAGCCACAATATCATAGACATGACAAACATGATCAACCATAGTGGCTGAAATTTCTGCATCATCCTCTTCTGCAAGTAGAGTCTCCTCATCATCATATCTAGCTCTAGACAACATATCTGCCACTGGATTATCCTTCCCTGCTATGTGTTTAAATTCTGGATTTAATGACTTGATGTATGCAATCCATCTCAACATAGCTATATCCGGAGTAGAGCAACTCGTAATCATACCAATCAATGGCAAGCAATTTGTCTCTACCACAACTGAAGCTCCAATAAAGTACTCCTTGTCACATTTGAGAGCCGTGACAATCCCCAATAACTCCCTCTTAATTTGCGGATATCTCCTCTGTCTCTCGTTTAGGACTTTCGCCCCAAACCGAATAGCATACCTATTTCCATCTGCATCATCTTGACCCACAGCCCAACCTATGCCAATTGGACTAGTGTCAACTGTCAACACAATAGGCCTATCACAATTATAATCCGCTTTCGTAAGAGTAGGAGCATTCTGCAATAACTTCTTCAATTTCCGCATGGCTTTAGTGTGGCTCTCATCCCAATAGAATTTCTTCCCCTTTCGAAGCAGCTGATACAAACAATCTGCTATGTGTGCAAAATGAGGTATCCAAATCATATAAAACACACAAGCACCAATGAATCTCCCTACCTCTGAAGTAGTAGAACAATACTCTGCAATCTTGCCTATAGCATTCACCTTATCAGGTGAGGGTTTCCTGCCATAATATCCACACATATGCCCAACAATAATAACCTCATTCACTCCAAAAACAGATTTTTTCCCTGAAAGTGTCAAGTTCACTTCTTCTAACCTGGCCAAAATCTTCTCACATGCTGAAATATGATCAGCCACAAAGTATCTGCATCCTTGCTCATTTAGGCTCTCATTCTTCTCTTCTTCTGCACACCCCTTAATGGGCACATCATCCAAAAAAGGCATAGTAAGCTGAGGTATGTAATCACGAAGGACCTTATGCATGGCATTCATCATATGCGCAACAGAATTAGTGGCACCTTGAGGCAAGGTACACATCCTGACAAGCCCAATAGGAGTTCTCATGGTGGTTATGTCCCTGCTTTCCAAAGCCAGCTGAAACTGATCATATCCTGAATACAAATCACCCAAAGAATAGATGGCACGTCCAGCAAATGCCTCTGCAAATTCATCCACAACTGGACCTATACCAGCATTCCTGATAGTAACTCTGTTCACTGGCTGCATGTCCTGAATAAATCGGAGAGTACCATTTTTCTTTAGAACTGTAAACCACCTGTTTGAGTATGGTGCAGATGAAGGCTCAAGGATTCCCATCCTGATTTTCTCATTCAATAAATCAATCAGCTTTGGCAAGTGTGCCTTAGGCACTGGAATAAGTCGGAGATTCCATGGAATATGAGGAATAGTAAAAATGACCATAGGAGCAACAATATCAGGATTCACACATCCAATCTCATGTGGGAAAAAAGCAAATCCCCTTCCATGACGCTCAAGCATCTCCTGAAAGCATTGCTTCTCCATGGGTAACAAGAAATCACCATTTCCAATTTTCAATTCAGCAAGAGTCTCTGCTGAAAACTTATGAACAATATGCTCCGGATTCCTCAAAATTTGCTGTTTAGTAGCCCTCTCTATTTGCTGATCACTGTCAGATGAAAGCGGTACAGCAACCGGCTTCACCTTCTTATCCACAGTTTTGTATTTCGTGTCAACCCTGGCTTCATTATGCTCTTCTGCATTACATAAACCTTGCTGTAAATCAGCAATTCTGCACTCCAATGGCTGAATATTCTCAGCCCTCTGCTCTATGGACTGCATAGAAACAGCCCCAAACTCTGAATGCTGAAATATTTCAGCAATAAACTCTGTTGGCTGAAAATTTTCAGCCCTCTGTCTCTCTGAAAGCTGATCATAACCAGCTGGAAACTCTGTTTGCTGAATTTCTTCAGCACTCAACACTCTTTGCTGAGTTACCTCAGCCTCTGACTCAATCTGTGACACAAAATCTGCAATTTCATGAAACATGTCCAGGGATTGCACTAATACATTACCATGGCAATTCAGCATATCAGTTTTCAGCATATCTCCCATCTCTGTCATCGTATCTGCACAAATCACACTGTCATACATACCATCTATGTGCTCATCATCCTCCAAAATTCCTGCATTTTTCAAATTTTTCTCCTTCCTGCATATATACTGCCTGGCAGCTCTAGACAACCTAGAAGTCTTCTGATAACTCATCAAATTGTTTGCTGAAATCCCAACAAACCCGGAGGAGAAAACACCGCTGCCAGGAGGCGAGAACTCCAATCTCCTCTGCTCTGTACCACCGTCGTCTCGCGAAACGGCGGTACCTAATGAAAACCCGAATCCCTCACAGTGGGTAAGGGTGCATCTCTGAGAGTATCCCTGTTTCTAACATGGTTCACACATACAGTCATAAACTGAACTGCTCTCATACCATCTTTACTGCGAATCCGTGCATAAGCAGATCCATCATCCATGACCTTTGTTTCCATGCGCATCTCTGTAATGAATGGCTGACCAAGAATTATGGGATAAGAGCATGAATCCTACACAAAGAAATGAAAATCCTCCTCTACATCACCAATAGAAACCCTGACACTAGGGCAAGCAGCATACAAATCACCTGCAGTGTTATTGGCGGCTCTCATACGCCACCCATGCTCTACATCCATAGGCTATCTGTTACTCTCATAAACTCCACAAACTATGAGATTAATCTCTGAACCATGATCAACCAATGCAACATAAGGCACCTGTTTCTCTCCAATCTTTACCATCGTCTCTGTAGTTGCCCTAGCCCAATGGCTCCGCGAAAAGTGACTACGCGGTATCATGACAGGCTCATCAATTTCAGCATAATGCATAGGCTGAACCTTCTTCTCTACCTGCGGAAAAACAGAAGCATTATCAACCATAACCTCATTCTCATCCTCATCCAACTCTCCAATCAAAACTCCCTGTGTATCAGTGGTAGCCAATGCATGTCTTTTCCTCTTCAGGACCTCCCGAAACTGATCCTGAAACTCTCTTTTTGAGATGCCCAAAATCTCAGAAATAGTGAAAGTCACCTCACTACCAAGTATCTTATCATTAAATATTTTCTTCATGTCTATAGATGTCTCAATATCGGACATCAATCTGAATCCTGGCTGCTTTCTGTCTCTAGGCTCTTGCCTCTTTTCTTGCTTTTGAGCATCCTCCATCTGTCGATCTGGCCCTGGTCTTGAAGACGGTCCTGCAGTAGGTGGAGTAACAAACTCACCCCCTCTAGTCTTCTTAGCTGCACTTGGATTTTCTTCATCCCTCTTACGCTTCTCCTCAACAAGTACATCTGCACCATGAGATTTAGCCAAATACGCATAAATAGAGTACCTGTCAACAGGCGAGTCCCAACCTGTCTCTGATCTGATGCTAGAGCCTGCACTAGTCAAAACAGTTTGCTGAATTTTCCCCTTGTTTGCAGTCTCCATAGCATAAGTCCATAGCGCGGACTGAGTCTCTGACCCCTTCTCAATCTGTACTCCATATGCAGAAGCATCACCTCTAGCTGTCACATAAGAAGTACGCGCAGCCATGTCCTCCACTAACTTCTTCATTCCACCTTTACCAAAGTTGGTAGCAAGTGGAGCTCCTGTCTCAGTCAACCAAATCTTACCATCTTGCCCCCAATATACCAAATTCTGCCTCCTTGCATCCTGGAAAGAATCACAATCCGTGCAATGCTGATGGTCCGTACTGTCACACCAAATACATCTCCGATCTCTCCTAGGTGCACTAGGAGCGCTCCTAGGTGCAGTAGGAGCACTAGAAGAAGTAGCAGGCGCAGTCGAACAAACTGGTCCTTCAACTTACCCACCAACTCCGCTTTGACTGACTCCAGTGTCAAATCTGTGATGCCTTTGATTATGTCATCAATAGAGGTAGGCACCGATGGAGCGGATGGTTTTGGAGCAGAAGGTGTAGGCATCGGTCGTGGAACAGGAGGAATAGGTGGAGTAGAAACAGTAGGCACAGGCATAGGCCAAGAAACTGGCTGAGAAGGAGAAGAAATAACAGGGATAGAAGTAGGCATAGGAGCAGATGATGGTGTAGGTGTCATGGAACCATTCTGTAGGCGAGTCTTCCATATCCTCCTCTTGGTCAAAGTCAAGACTGCATCCTGAGCATCCTGCCAATCAGTTTTAAGACTCATAGGCTTCGTGCGATCTTCAAGAAGCTCACCCAATTCTTCTTGAAGAGCAGGATCTGCAGCTTGCAAGAAAAGCTCAACTTTTTCAACATCCAATGCTCTTTGTTCAATGGCATCAAGCTGACTATACCTCTCTTCGAATTCTCGAATCAACTTCGAAGCAGCGAGACCTTTGTTTGGCATGTAAACCCACTCCCGGAATGACCGCCGAGTAGCCATACCAAAGTCCTCAAGGAAGTATTCTTCTTTTAGGGCCTTCTTAAAATCTTGCCAATGTGTATTTTGAATAAAAAGATCAGTCACTTTTGTCCTCAAAGCAGGTGTGACAAGACGAAGGAAGTACTTACTCATAAGTCCAGCAGGAACTCCAAAAAACCCCATCTTGATCTCATATGTCTTCAAATATGCTGAAACATTACGCCTGTCAAATAGCTTCTTCTCACTCTCAACTGCTTCAATAGCCTTAGTCGCACTGTTTGCATTCTCCTGCTCTGAATAGAGTTGCCTTTGCTGAGACAACTGTTGTTGATGCAATTGTTGTTGCTGCTGCATATACAATTCTGTTTGCTGATTTTGGAGCTGCATATACATGGACATATTCTGCAAAATCTGTTTTAGATCCTCCGTTGAAGTACTTGACGCAGCAGTCATTGATGGAGCTGAAGTAGATGCAGCTGGAGTTGTAGAGGAAGCTGAAATAGAGGCTGAAGTATCTCCCATTCTGAAATTTCTGCGACGCTTTCACATCAGGTTCACCAAAGATGTCGAAGGGTTTGTGAAAGCAATGTCGCAACCACAGAGGATCTTGACTAATTTCAGGATAGAAGATCAATCAAGTAAATAATCAAGATAAGAAAATGATGTCAACTCTGTTTTACTTTTTGTCAATAATTGAAGATGAATAGAAAGCCAATTCAGTTTGCAGTGGCAATCTCCACAACACGTTCTTCACTCTCTAAAGTTTCCAGATTAACCTGTTATGACTCCAATGACCTGTGAACACACTGTCTGATTTTCTTGCTGTATTTCTAGGATTGATGACATCAACAGATCTGACATTGTTGCTGTGCCATAATCTTAATTCTTTAGACCAAGGCCTTTCGTGTCTTTTCCACAAAAAGGTCTTTATTCTTCAGCAAGCCTGACAATCAGCTAAGAATAGTTACATCAAAGGGGTAACTGTATAACAGCAACATTCTGAACTTTCTGATTAAGCAATTCAAGCTTTTCCACTCCACAAGAGCTCAAAATAGAGCTCATGCAATATCAGCATGATCCAAAATCCATCCCTCCTAAATAGAGCATGGGATGACATCTTCCTCTGTTATACCCAATAAGTTTGCAACATCATTAACTCTTATGAATGATTATGCTGTAGATAACAGCTTCAAGATCTTCAGTGAATAAAATCCCATGGACATATTTCCACATACATTGTCCAATTTCCCACACAATAACAAGTTCTAAACTGTTCTGTTTTATGGTTATGGGTGTATGCTTCCACAAAAACCTGGCATTATTCAGTTCAGAGACATAGATATGTGCAAGTAGATAGACCAGACAGAGAAGTACAGGTGTGTGCTCTTGAGTTAAAATATCTATCTCATTAGTTACCACAAATGGAAAAGCCCTGTTCACACCAGTAAGTAGTGCAGATAACAAACGTGAGTTCGTCTCAACTGCATTCTCAAGATTGGTAACAAGCTGTTTCTGATTTTGACTGTCAAGACTCTTGGTTTTCTTCCTCTGTTTCCCATCCTTTCATTCACATATTACTTCACTATATCTTGTGTTGCTTGTGACAGATACATCAGGCCAGTTTAATAGAAGTAACACAAAACATACATCACGGAGAGTCTACCATTATATGCTGCGGTGCACCTGCGCTGGAACATCAAGCAACAAAGTTCTAGAGGCTGGAACAGTAGCATTTGGCATATTGATTTGATTAGGGGTTACTGCAGGTTCGGCTTCTCCTTCAACTTCCTTCAATATGCTTTGTCTCTGTCATTGATTCAGCAGGTTCGTCTGCTTCGCAGCTTCATCCTTTTCATCTTCAACTCCATCATTCCCTTGCAGTAGGCTAGTTCCTTCTAACGACAAGGCCTTAGTGTTGCTCCTTGTCTTCTTCCTCGAACAGAGTTGGGCTTCTGTCTTTTGCTTTTGTCTTCTACTATCGTCTTCCACTTTCGTCTGCTATCGTCCTCCTGCTTTCGTCTCGGCTCTAACTTCTTCTTCGTAGCAACATGTCTTTGCCTCCTCCTCAGTCAATCCTCGTCTTTTTCAGCTGCTGTCGGTCTCTGCCTTCTCTTCTCAGAGCACCATACGTATGATCTTCTTATTCCCCATTTCCCAGCGTCATCCGTCGACTTCTACTGTTGATGCATCGTCATGGGCCAGACTGTATAAAGCTCATGCCGTGATATGACAAAATATGGCTACGACTCTCACAGTTACGGAGGTCTTCCCGTAATTGATCCTCCTCTGGTTCTCTGCCGCGTATATCTGCCACGGCACAGACGCTGGCAACTGGCAGTCGGAAGCTGCAATCAAGTCCATAAGCCAATCATGGCAGGTCTTCTACAACACTAAACGGGCACTGACCATATGGAAGATGGCAAGACTACTGTGCCAGCCTCCGCTTGCTCCCTCCTGGAGACAGGTCTCCCTTCTCAATTCCACACCCCAGTTGTTATGCCGAGGTGCATGGCAAATCAAGCCGATCTCCTTAATACGGTTATGTCATCTGAATTGCAGGAGCTTTTTCAAAGCCAATCGTCCTCGCTGCTTCGTTGTAGGCTTCTGGACTTCCTCTGTCATCTTCTCTGTGCTTTGTCACCAGTAGAGCAATTCCCCTCCGTCATCTTCTTTGTGCTTCATCACCAGTAGAGCCATCTCCCTCCGTCATCTTCTCTGTTTCTCCCCTTCTTCACAGATTGCAGAGCACTCTTTTTCCCTTTGTCATTCGTGGTGGTCTTTCTTTCCTTTCCTTTCCGATCTCTCTGTTCCATGTGTGTCTCCCCCCCCACTCCTCTCTCTGCACTCCTCGTAGCTCCCCCCCTCCAATGCTATGTTTCTCTTTTCCTTCTCCCAGATTAGCTTCCCTTTCTTTTTCTGTCCCATACGCCTCCTTTTCCCTCCCTCTTTAGCTCTTTTGAAAATCCCCTCTTTAGCCTCCTTCATTCGTGTTTTCTTTTCCCCTTTTGTTTTACCTCAAATTAGCTTCCCTCCAGAATCAGAAAAGCACCAAGGAAAAGTAGCCCCAAAGTAGCCACGGGTTGTAATGCCAAAGAACCTCAATCGAAAGTTTTCCCACTCGGAAGAAAAGCACAATTTCAGCATCACATGTGTGTGTAAGCATTTTGAATGCATGCCAAAGGTTAGCTTTAAGAGTTTACAAACTTTTCTGTTCTGTAAAGTCCACTCAGCTGAGTACACGAGCAATAGTGGTAATGGATTTTGGCAAGCTGTGGTTCCATGATCAAGGACAACACATGAGCCTCATGTTCATCTGAAAATTCATTGGTCTTCTTAAACTCCCTTGTTGATACCATTTACATCTTCAGTATAAGCAAACAACTTGTGAAGCTTAAAACCATACTCATTGCAGATCTAGAACCCATTCTCCTTCTAATTTGTTTATTCCAAAGATCAGATTCAATCCCAAACAGCGCTTGTCTCTATAATTTTTTACATGGTGTGCATGTAGTGGCATGACATCCACCCCCTCCTAACCTGCACATTCTTTAGCATGTGCCAAAGTTTTACGGATTTTTAGTGTTAGAAGAAGTATCTTGTGCCATGTCAATGTCTTCATCTATTTCCTCTTCTTCTTCCTCTATATCTCCATGCTCTTGAATTATATTCAAGTCTTCTAACTCATATGTTGAACTTTCTCTTCGTTTGAAGAGCTTGATTTTTTTTCCAGCTACGGGTATCTTTATGCTGGTGCCATCCAATTTAGCCAATGAATATGTGGCATTGTCATGAATGACCTTTACCACATATGGGCCAAGCCAACGCTTTACCATCTTCTTAGAAGCACTATATTGATTGTCTAGGCTGTTGTCATAGATAAGCACCTAGTCATTTTCTTGAATTACTCTTGGCCGAAGTCGATGTCACTTATCAAATCTTCTTTTGTTATTTAGTCTTGATGTCTTTTGCTTCTCAATAGCTACTTGAACATCTTCAGGCCTTCTTTCTAGCTGCCATATGCGCAAAGTTAGCAACTCTTCTCTACTGATGCAGACTCCATGTGAGAATAGATTCTTCACGCCTTCAGGCCTCCCAAGGTAGAAGACTCCATGTGAGAATAGATTCTTCAATTGGCATAATTGGTTTTTGTCCATGCAGAAGTTTAGCTGGCATATAGCCAGTCACTGAATTGTGAGTAGTCCAGTCAACCCATAATGCAAAAAATAGTCTTTTAGGCCATTCTTTGGTCTTGCCTCTACAAGACTTTGCTAGAGCTTTGAGAATAGGTCGATGACCTCTCTCACTCTTTCCATTGCCTTCAGGATTGTAGGCTAATGTCAAAGTAAACTTGATACCCAATTGAGCAAAGAAGTTGCGTGCCTCATCAGCATCCAATTGCAATTACTTTACCCACACAACCATATCTGCAAAACACATCTTCAAGCAAAAAACGACAAATAACTTAAGAGGTCTTGGTTTTTAAGGCTTTGCCTTCAACTTGATTGGTTAGATCCTCTCTTGCAAGCACTAAATACCGCATATTTCATATTCCTGTAGGCATGATTACAATATCAATAACCCATCTATAATGTATAGACAAGGGATAAGTCCGTTGTAACCCATCTTGATGCTTGACCATAGAATACATCTAACACACATAACAGGTTTCAACAAAATATGCTATGTCCCGATACATGTTTTGCCACAAATATTTTTCTTTGACTTTACTAAAGGTTCCCCATATGCCTCTATGGCCAGCCCACAGGCTTTCATGAAATTCCTTCATTACATATTCTTGTAGTCTTTTGTTACCTAAAACTCAGATAAGCACTCCTTTCTTCTTCTTTGCATGCTTCCATAGATGTCCTTCTTTACAAAAAAACCCATAAGATTTCCTCTTGATATGCTTGAACTCCTAATCAGTCCAATCTCCTTCTTCTTCATTGTGCTCAAATATTAGCTGATCTTCAACCAATCTTCTTCAAGGAAATGAACTAGAACTTGAACAATGAAATGAGCATGTTGCGTAAAAATGACCATAGGAGCCACAATATTTGGATCCACAAAGCCTATTTCACTTGGTTGAAATGCAAAAGCTTTTCC
This sequence comes from Lygodium microphyllum, assembly GCF_053477565.2. Lineage (NCBI taxonomy): Eukaryota > Viridiplantae > Streptophyta > Polypodiopsida > Schizaeales > Lygodiaceae > Lygodium > Lygodium microphyllum. Next base: position 44,317,751 of record NC_141155.1, on the reverse strand, counting down.
ATGTTTCATTAGCATTTGCATAAAATAGTGTTTTCAGCCAGTAGAAGGAAAGAATTTTCACCTATTTTGAGCTATTTTATACTTTTAGATGTGAACTTGTGACCAATGTTGGAAGGATCACGAAGACTTGGTTGATTTGCTGCCCTATCAGCCAGCCCTTCACTTTCAAGAGGCAGTGGGACTACCACAGGCTCAACTTTCTTATCCACCCTCTTGTATTTTGTCACCACTTGTGGTTCAGCCTTGTTGAGTAAACCAATGTCTTCCTACTCAATGAATTGTTTGATAAAAATCCAATGTATATACTTCTATGGACTGATTTTTAGCTTGATTTTTTGTATGAGCAGCTGCATATATTTCAGCCAATGTGTCAGTAGTAATCAGTCCAAAAAAAATGCTCAAAATATCTTTATTTTCAGCCATAATATCATAATTTTTCAGCTCCATTTTTTACTTGACATAAATATTTTCTTTCAAATTTATTCATGGCCGGAAGAGACTTATAATAGCCCATACTATTGGCTGTACATACATACAGATTTGCTAGAGACATAGTTTTTGTAGCATAAGGAGGTTCAATCTTTTTAGATGATGCATTGCCATAGCCTCCTTTTATAGCAGTGCAGCCCAAAACCCCTTGAACTCTCGGGCATTAGGAGGCACAGGATAATCACGTAGTCGATCTCTCTTTTGATGATGGTTAACACAAACAGTAAGAAATTGGACAGCTTGTTCATTATCCTTGCTTTGGATTCGAGCATAGGAAGAACCATCATTAAGAGCTTTTGTTTCCAAGCCGGCTTAAAAAATGTAAGGTTGCCCAAGAATCATAGGGTAACTACAAGAGACTTGAACAAAAAAGTGAAAATTGTCTTTTAAGTCTCCAATAGTTACATGCACATTAGGACATGTAGCATATAACTCTCCAAAAGAGTTGTTTGTAACTCTCATTCGCCAACCTCGATCAACATCTATGGGCCATCTGCCACTTTCATAGAGACTCCTTGCCATGATGTTTATCTCCGAGCCATGGTCTAAGAGTGCAATACATGGTGTTTCTTTTTCTCCAATTTTGACGACTATCTTTGTTGTTGCTCTTGCCCAATGTGTACGGGAGTGGTGATTTCTTGGAATGAACCGAGCCTCTGTCTTCTCATGCATGTGCTATAGACGGCCTTCTTTTTGAGAGGTGGGCAACCCAACTAGTTTGGACCAGTCGACCATTACATTTTCAGCTTTCACTTCTTTAATGCTTTTTTTATCTTTAGCTTTAATTGCTAAGATTAATTATTTAACTGCTTCAAGTTGAATTCCTTGTGAAGTTAGCTTTTCTTCATCGTGCACAAGAACTCGAAGAACTTGAAAAAAAGCATGCATTGTTTCTTCGGCTTCATTACCAACATATTGTCTTTGCCTTTTGATTAGATTAATAATTACATCATGGAATTCATGTTTGGCAATTCCAAGAATTTTGCCTAAGGTGAATTCAATCTTGCTTCGTAGAATTCATTCTTCTAGGACTCGTTTGAGATCGGTTGCAGATTCTATGTCAGTCAGACTACAATTTGTAGCCTGGCTGCTTGCCTTTCATCTTTCATTCGGTCTTCTTTGTTTGTGGCACATCTTCCATCTCCTGATCTGGGGTTATATTTTCAGCAAGATTTGGTTGTTCAGGTGTTCTTCTAGTCACCCTTTTCAAAGGGCCAGAAGAGGAAAACCCTAGTTCATCTTCTCTTCTTCTCTTTTCTTCAATCAAGTCTTCTTTATGATTGACGTCAGCCAAATGTGCAAATGCGAAAAAAGAATCTATTGGTTTTTTCCAACCAGTTATTTCTCGAATTCACTGACTGGCATTAGCCAAATGTTCTTTGGCTGCTTTGCCACGTTCCATTTGATCTAGTGTGTGCATCCATACTTTAGATTGCACATTAGTTTTACATGCTTTCAAACTTGATTTAGTTGGCTCAATTTGTAGCCCATAGGTAGCTACATCAATTGTTGCATAGGCATTCTTTACAGCTAAATCTTTTAATCTTTTCTTCATTTCACCATTGCCAAATTTTGGATCCACCAATTTTAGCTGCATGAATTTTTTTGTCTTTCCAAAAGAGGAGCTTTTGTGCTTCAGCCTCACAGAAGGCAGAACACTCCCTCTTGTCATGTTGTTGGCTACCACACCAAATACAGCACCTCTTAAAGCCTTCAGTTATCGGTCTTTGAGTTGATGAATGTCCTTGTTCTTCAACTTTGACATCCAGCTTCTCCACCTTGGAACTAATTTTTGTAAGATTGAAATGAAGGTCACATATGCTTTTAATGAGTTCATCCATGACATTATTTTTAGAAGAAATATAAGAAAGAGTTGGTTGATTAGTTAAAGGATTAGAGGATTTTGAAGGTGGAACAAGCTCCATCAATGGAATTTTTGAAGTTGAAGTTGAACCAAATCTTATTCGCATCCACTCTGTTCACACAATCATGTTAATTGCATCAGTAACATCTATCCATGCACTCTTGACTCTTGATTCGGAGGTAGCATCTACGAGGCGATCAACAAGCTTCTCTTGCAGAATGGGATCTGCAGCCTTAAGAAATAATTCAATCTTTTGACCTTCCATACTTTATTGGTCTTTAGCATCAAGTTGTCCAAATTTACTTTCAAACTCATTGTATAAAGCGGTTGTAGCTAACCCTTTGTTCGGTTTCTCAACGCAATCACTGAAACTTTTCTTCGTCATTAGGCTAGAGTCTTCTAAGAAGAATTCTTTGCATAGGTATTTTTTGAATGCATCCCAATCCGCATCTTGTTGAAAAAAACCATGGATTCTTTCTTGAAGACCATGCTTGGCTAGTTTCGTAAAATAGCAACTCCATGCATATTGTGGTACACCAAAGAAGAGAATTTTTTCAACATACAAGAGAATAAAAATAGAGACATTTTGACCATTAAATTTTTTTAATTCCTGCCCAACTTCCTCTAGGGCCTTGATAGCTATGGAATTAATCTTCTCTTTGTCTTACCTTTGTTGTTGCTGTTGTAACATTCGGATTTGTTGTTGTTGAGTCTGTTGCAATATGCACACCAATTGTTGTAGAGTATCTCCTGAAGAATCCCCCATCTTGGAGTTCTCTTACACGGTCCTTCACGTCGGTGTCGAAGGATTCGTGAAAACAATTTCGCATCCACAGAGGATTTTGAATAATTCCAGGATAGAAGACCAATCAAGTGAATGTTGTGTATATGGTATTTATTCAGTTCATCTTATAAGATAATTGACAGCTGCAATTGAGGCTCATGAACAAATACAAGAACTGGATACATAGTTCAGAAGCTCCTAGTTCACTCAAGAAGCGATGACATTAACATCACAGAAATGCAGCAAAGAACACTACAAAAAATCAGTAGCAGTTCTAACTTTGTTGAACTTAGCAAACTCTAGCTCACTAGCACTTTCATTGCAGCTATCACTGTCACTGCCACTATTGCTATCAATGTTGTAGTTGCCAACTCAGTTGCGTCATCTTCGCAAAGCATACGAACTGTCGCAGTTGACAATAATCTAGTAGTTTGCGTCCTTTAATGACATGGCCACTTTCAGTAGCACGACGAATACTCTTTGATTAATGAAGCTCCTCCTCCTTTAGAGCAGGTGAAGAAGACACGTCTTTTGATGATGAAGAAAGAGAAGAACTGCTATGTGAGCATGTAGACGTCGTTCCTTCAGCAACAAAGTTTAATAGTAAGCCGACCACCTTCTTGTTGTGCTCCATTTCCCATGCTGATGGTAACACTGAATGGTGTTATTGTCTACCCTCGAGTTGATGCGATGACTCCCTATGATATGCATGTGTCTCCTTTTCTTATGCCGCCTCATGCACGGCTCTCGTCCTTAGATTGTATTAGTATGGTGGTCTGAACTCCACAAGCACCGTGACGATTGTATCAGTATGGTGGTCTGAACTCCACAAGCACCGTGACTTTGAGTATGGCGGAGAGAGGTCTTGAGTTAGTAATTTTAAGGTTGCAGAAGTTCTTTGCGCCTCCGAGAGAGCTCTCATAGGAAAAGAAGGGCAAATCGGTGCTCACTGTGTTGCTTCCGCCATAGCCAGTCACCCTCAACCTTTATCTTATTCTACAGTACAATAAGGCTCTGTCTGCACTATCCACATAAGAAATTTCTGCATACCATGGCGCATAGTTCTGTAGAATAAGTTCTTTCCGTGATGAAACGTTCCAAACGACTATGATGCCCAGTCTCTGCAAGTCTCAACAAAGTGAGAAACATCTCTATACATGCCTTTCCACCCATATTTCTCCTTGATTTTCTCATAAGTAGCCCACACTCCTCTATGACCAGCCCAAGGACTCTCATGAAACTCCCTCATCACCTGTAACTGTGTCTCTCTATCGCAGACAACCTGCAAAGGTAATCCGCCTCTTTTCTTCGGATGCTTCCAAAGAAATCCATCCTTGAGAAAATAACCATAGGCTTTCCTTCTGATCTTCTTGAACTCTTCATCTGTCCATTCATCTCTTTTGCTTAATGTACTAAGGTACCTGCCAATCTGCAACCAATCTCCAACATAGAGTTCTTCTATGAAAGCCACAATATCATAGACATGACAAACATGATCAACCATAGTGGCTGAAATTTCTGCATCATCCTCTTCTGCAAGTAGAGTCTCCTCTTCATCATATCTGGCTCTAGACAACATATCTGCCACTAGATTATCCTTTCCTGCTATGTGTTTAAATTCCGGATTTAATGACTTAATGTATGCAATCCATCTCAGCATAGCTATATCCGGAGTAGAACAACTCGTATTCATACCAATCAATGGCAAGAAATCTGTCTCTACCACAACTGAAGCTCCAATAAATTACTCCTTGTCACATTTGAGAGCCGTGACAATCCCCAATAACTCCCTCTTGATTTGCGGATATCTCCTCTGTCTCTCGTTTAGGACTTTCGCCCCAAACCGAATAGCATACCTATTTCCATCTACATCATCTTGACCCACAGCCCAACCTATGCCAATTGGACTAGTGTCAACTGTCAATACAATAGGCCTTTCACAATTATAATCCGCTTTCCTGAGAGTAGGAGCATTCTACAATAACTTCTTCAATTTCCGCATGGATCTAGTGTGGTTCTCATCCCAATAGAATTTCTGCCCCTTTCGAAGCAGCTGATACAAACAATCTGCTATGTGTGCAAAATGAGGTATCCAAATCATATAAAACACACAAGCACCAATGAATCTCCGTACCTCTGAAGTGGTAGAACAATACTCCGCAATCTTGCCTATAGCATTCACCTCATCAGGTGAGGGTTTTCTGCCATAATAACCACACATATGTCCAACAATGACAACCTCATTTACTCCAAAAACAGATTTTTACCCTGAAAGTGTCAAGTTCACTTCTTCTAACCTGGCCAAAATCTTCTCACATGCTGAAATATGATCAGCCACAAAGTATCTGCATCCCTGCTCATTTAGGCTCTCATTCTTCTCTTCTTCTGCACACCCCTTAATGGGCACATCATCCAAGAAAGGCATAGTAAGCTGAGGTATGTAATCACGAAGGACCTTATGCATGGCATTCATCATATGCGCAACAAAATTAGTGGCACCTTGAGGCAAGGTACACATCCTGACAAGCCCAATAGGAGTTCTCATGGTGGTTATGTCCCTGCTTTCCAAAGCCAACTGAAACTGATCATATCCTGAATACAAATCACCCAAAGAATAGATGGCGTGTCCAGCAAATGCCTCTACAAACTCATCCACAACTGGACCTATACCAACATTCCTGATAGTAACTCTGTTCACTGGCTGCATGTCCTGAATAAATCGAAGAGTACCATTCTTCTTTGGAACTATAAACCACCTGTTTGAGTATGGTGCAGATGAAGGCTCAAGGATTCCCATCCTGATTTTCTCATTCAATAAATCAATCAGCTTTGGCAAGTGTGCTTTAGGCACCGGAATAGGTTAGAGATTCCATGGGATATGAGGAATAGTAAAAATGACCATAGGAGCAACAATATCAGGATTCACACATCCAATCTCATGTGGGAAAAAAGCAAATCCCTTTCCATGACGCTCAAGCATCTCCTGAAAGCATTGCTTCTCTATGGGTAACAAGAAATCACAATTTCCAATTTTCAATTCAGCAAGAGTCTCTGCTGAAAATTTATGACCAATATGCTCCGGATTCCTCAAAATTTGCTGTTTAGCAGCCCTCTCTATTTGCTGATCACTGTCAGGTGGAAGCGGTACAGCAATCGGCTTCACCTTCTTATCCACAGTTTTGTATTTCGTGTCAACCCTGGCTTCATTATGCTCTTCTGCATTACATAAACCTTGCTGTAAATCAGCAATTCTACACTCCAATGGCTGAATATTCTCAGCCCTCTGCTCTATGGACTGCACAGGAACAACCCCAAACTCTGAATGCTGAAATATTTCAGCAGTAAACTCTGTTGGCTGAAAATTTTCAGCCCTCTGTCTCTCTGAAAGCTGATCATAACCAGCTGGAAACTCTGTTTGCTGAATTTCTTCAGCACTAAACACTCTTTGATGAGTTACCTCAGCCTCTGACTCAATCTGTGACACAAAATCTGCAATTTCATGAAACATGTCCAGGGACTGCACTAATACATTACTGTGACAATTCAACATATCAGTTTTCAGCATATCTCCCATCTCTGTCATCGTATCTGCACAAATCACACTGTCATACATCCCATCTATGTGCTCATCGTCCTCCAAAATTCCTACATTTTTCAAAATTTTCTCCTTCCTGCATATATACTGCCTGGCAGCTCTAGGAAACCTAGAAGTCTTCTGATAACTCATCGAACTGTTTGCTGAAATCCCAACAAAACCGGAGGAGAAAACACTGCTGCCAGGAGGCAAGAACTCCAATCTCCTCTCCTCTGTACCATCGTCGTCTCGCGAAACGGCGATACCTAATGAAAACCCGAATCCCTCACAGTGGGCAAAGGTGCATCTCTGAGAGTATCTCTGTTTCTAACATGGTTCACACATACAGTCATAAACTGAACTGCTCTCATACCATCTTTACTGCGAATCCATGCATAAGCAGATCCATCATCCATGACCTTTGTTTCCATGCGCATCTCTGTAATGAATGGCTGACCAAGAATTATGGGATAAGAGCATGAATCCTACACAAAGAATTGAAAATCCTCCTCTACATCACCAATAGAAACCCTAACACTAGGACAGGCAGCATACAAATCACCTGCAGTGTTATTGGCGGCTCTCATACGCCACCCATGCTCTACATCCATAGGCCATCTGTTACTCTCATAAACTCCACGAACTATGAGATTAATCTCTGAACCATGATCAACCAATGCAACATAAGGCACCTGTTTCTCTCCAATCTTTACCATCGTCTCTGTAGTTGCCCTAGCCCAATGGCTCCGTGAAAAATGACTACGCGGTATCATGACAGGCTCATCAATTTCAGCATAATGCATAGGCTCAACCCTCTTCTCTATCTGCGGAAAAACAGAAGCATTATGAACCATAACCTCATCCTCATCCTCATCCAACTCCCCAATCAAAACTCCCTGTGTATCAGTGGTAGACAATGCATGTCTTTTCCCCTTCAGGACCTCCTGAAACTGATCCTGAAACTCTCTTTTTGAGATGCCCAAAATCTCAGAAATAGTGAAAGTCACCTCACTGCCAAGTATCTTATCATTAAAGATTTTCTTTATGTCTATAGATGTCTCAATATCGGACATCAATCTGAATCCTGGTTGCTTTCTCTCTCTAGGCTCTTGCCTCTTTTCTCTCTTTTGAGCATCCTCCATCTGTCGATCTGGCCCTGATCTTAAAGACGGTCCTGCAGTAGGTGGAGTAACAAACTCACCCCCTCTAGTCTTCTTAGCTGCGCTTGGATTTTCTTCATCCCTCTTACGCTTCTCCTCAACAAGTACATCTGCACCATGAGACTTAGCCAAATAAGCATAAATAGAATACCTGTCAATAGGCGAGTCCCAACCTGTCTCTGATCTGATGCTAGAGCCTGCACTAGTCAAAATAGTTTGCTGAATTTTCCCCTTGTTTGTAGTCTCCATAGCATAAGTCCATAACGCGGACTGAGTCTCTGATCCCTTCTCAATCTGTACTCCATATGCAGAAGCATCACCTCTAGCTGTCACATAAGAAGTACGCGCAGCCATGTCCTCCACTAACTTCTTCATTCCACCTTTACCAAAGTTGGTAGCAAGTGGAGCTCCTGTCTCAGTCAACCAAATCTTACCATCTTGCCCCCAATATACCAAATTCTGCCTCCTTGCATCCTGGAAAGAGTCACAATCCCTGCAATGCTGATGGTCCGTACTATCACACCAAATACATCTCCGATCTCTCCTAGGTGCACTAGGAGCACTCCTAGGTGCAGTAGGAGCACTAGAAGAAGTAGTAGGCACAGTTGAAGCAAACTGCTCCTTCAACTTTCCCACCAACTCCGCTTTGACTGACTCCAGTGTCAAATCTGTGATGCCTTTGATTATGTCATCAAGAGAAGTAGGCATCGATGGAGCGGATGGTTTTGGAGCAGAAGGTGTAGGCATCGGTCGTGGAACAGGAGGAATAGATGGAGTGGAAATAGTAGGCACTGGCATAGGCCAAGAAACTGGCTGAGGAGGAGAAGAAATAACAGGGATAGAAGTAGGCATAGGAGCTGATGATGGTGTAGGTGTCATGGAACCATTCTGTAGGCGAGTCTTCCATATCCTCCTCTTGGTCAAAGTCAAGACTGCATCCTGAGCATCCTGCCAATCAGTTTTAAGACCCATAGGCTTCGTGCGATCTTCAAGAAGCTCACCCAATTCTTCTTGAAGAGCAGGATCTGCAGCTTGCAAGAAAAGCTCAACTTTTTCAACATCCAATGCTCTTTGTTCAATGGCATCATGCTGACTATACCTCTCCTCAAATTCTCAAATCAATTCCGAAGCAACTAGACCTTTGTTTGGCATGTAGACCCACTCTCGGAATGACCGCCGAGTAGCCATACCAAAGTCCTCAAGGAAGTATTATTCTTTCAGGGCCTTCTTAAAATCTTGCCAATGTGTATTTTGAATAAAAAGATCAGTCACTTTTGTCCTCAAAGCAGGTGTGACAAGACGAAGGAAGTACTTACTCATAAGTCCAGCAGGAACTCCAAAAAACCCCATCTTGATCTCATATGTCTTCAAATATGCTGAAACATTATGCCCATCAAATAGCTTCTTCTCATTTTCTACTGCTTCAATAGCCTTAGTCGCGCTGTTTGCATTCTCCTGCTCCGAATAGAGTTGCCTTTGCTGAGACAACTGCTGTTGATGCAATTGTTGTTGCTGCTGCATATACAATTGTGTTTGCTGATTTTGGAGCTGCATATACATGGACATATTCTGCAAAATCTGTTTTAGATCCTCCGTTGAAGTACTTGACGCAGCAGTCATTGATGGAGCTGAAGTAGAGGCAGCTGAAACTGTAGAAGAAGCTGAAATAGAGGCTGAAGTATCTCCCATCCTGAAATTTTATGCGACGCTTTCACGTCAGGTTCACCAAAGATGTCGAAGGATTTATGAAAGCAATGTCGCGTCTTCAAAAGACTTTGATAAATTTCTGGATAGAAGATCAGCAAAGATGCGAAGATGGAAAAAATCTTTGTACAAAGTTGTTGTCACTATTTTAACAGTGACCAGTTGAGCTAGTAGCCCTTTTCCAGTCTGTAAGAGACACAAAACAAAACTTTGTAGCAAAAAATAAGGTGAAATCAGTGAATGTTCCAAGTAGTTTGTTCATGACTGAATATGTAGTAGATAACACCAAATGCAGAGCCTGTTATAGCAAACAGTACCATACATAAGCTATTGCATGGGACCAGCTAGTTTACAGCCTGGAGTGTTGGAAATAGTATACGGTTGATAGATACAAAGCCTTTTATACTGCAGATAGAGTATTGACTGACAAAGTAGAACTACAATCGTCACGTTCATATCATCCAACTCAGTTATGAATGCTTTATAACCTCTCCATGCACCTTTCCTGTTTGCTGAAAAAGATGGCAATCCAGCAGCTTCATCTCTCCTATCGTAACTTCAATGGGTACTCTTGTGTCAATTCTATGCACATAGTAGAGATCGATACAGTCCACACCCAATCTCTTCAAGCTTGCCTCACAGCAGGCACGAACATATGTGGGATCACCTCTGAATGTTCGCTGTCCATTTTCTATAGTGATTCCAAATTTTGTAGCCAATTAGACTTTGTCTCGTATTCCCTTAAGTGCTTTGTCTAGAAGGATTTCATTGAGATGCGGTCCATAGGCATCCGAGGTGTCGAGGAAGGTGACGCCCAGCTCTGTGACTGCGTAGTGGATGAGGTCGATCATGTCCTGCTCAGGCTTGGGGGGGCCATATGAGAGCGTAGTGGATGAGGTCGATCATGTCCTGCTCGGGCTTGGGGGGCCATATGAGAAGGACATGCCCATGCAATCGAGCCCCTGGGCAGACATTACTAGTCCCTGTGACCCGAGCTTGGTACGAGGCACCCTGGGAGGGAGGTTGCCATAGCTCTCTCGCTACTACTCCTCTCCCACAGCAACGTTCGATCGCTTCCTCCAATTCATAGCAGCGTTTGCTTTTACCAATCCCCTCTCTCTCAGCTGTCAAAGCATACTATTCATCGAAGTCGCTGAGCAAACGAATCCTTTTTTTTTAACCAGTAAAACGGCTGCTTATCCAGTCGTCATAGCAATGAAGTAAAAAATCTCTTCATTTCTTTCGTCCAGCTCCTCTGTTCTCTCCTGTCCTCCATTTCCTTTCCTTCTTTTCTGTAATCCCCCCTTTCCGAGAAAGCTTTCGTCCCCCCCAACAACGATTCCCCTTCCCTGTTTTTCCTGGTGTCTTTTTTCTTCCTCCTTCCTCTATTTTCCTCATCATCCGTCTATTTTCTTCCTCTGTTCCCGTAATCGTCTCCTTTTGGGCTCTCCTCTAATTAGCCATAGAGTATCATCTTTTTCCCCCCCTTTCCGATTCAAAACAAAGCTCTTTCCTTGCAAATCCTACATGTGTTTTTCCATAATCAAAAACCGTGTGATAAGCGCCCATGAAAACATCTCCAAGAATCCATAGAGGCCTTGAAGAAACATCCAAACCCATAAACCCACTAACACATTACATTTCATTACCTTCTCCAACTTTCAAGATATACTACTCAAGCGTAAGATCAAAATGTTTCCCTCCTATCGTAAAGGTCACTGTGAGCATGGAAGAAACTTGATCACACTCCACAACACTCTCTCCATTCAGATTCGGAAGACATTCGCACATCTTGCTAGGATACGCTTTGATGAGCTCTCTAGACTCATCATGATCAATTGGTTCTGTGCCCATACTACTGCCATTTCACACATAGAACATCCAGTTGTAGATGTTAGAAACATCCTCACGAAGCCCATAATCGACATATCTTGAAATAAGTGTAGCCATGAGATTGCATCTCGAGTTACCAGTCTACCAAAACTCCTTGTTCTTCTTCGTCTTCAGCATAGAATAAAAGAGCAAACATAACAACTAAATATGTACAAAGTATCAAATCACACACACGACTTTTGGGTGGTTTTCACACCTCAAATGCGCAGCAATACGACATCGAGTTCACCAATGTTGCAACGGGTAGGGCTGAAGGTCACCACACGGGTTTGGCAAGAGAAGAATGTATGGGGGTTCAAGAGCTTAGACTCCGGAGATGGTAGAGATAAGAGAAGGGTTGAAGATTTCAAGATAAGTTCTTGAAGATAAGAGACAGCAGGGTGAATGTATATTTAGGGAGAGGAGTAGACAGAAGAGAAGGGGTTTGATGAAATTGAAGACATATAAGAATACTCCAAAAAAAGAATTAGAAAATGTAGAAGAATACTAACAGAGATGAAGCCTGTCAGTTTCTTTCAGCATTATGAGAAGATATAACTCTAATAGACAAAAATGTATATATAATAATACCTTCCTCTATGCTACTTAGATCGCCAATCTGATGCTTCCATTGGCTCCAAAGGGAGTAAAATACCAGCACACCTAGCCAGAATTCTGTCAGATCACTCCTTCTTCATCTCCCCCTTTGGAGTGTTGTTCACTGCCTGAAAATAGCAATCGTGTGATTTTGTCAATCTCTCTTTTTACATAAAATCCTCTCAAATTGTCTAAAAGCTACATGCTTTCTTTTACATGTCATCCTAATCTAAAAGTTGTCTATAGTTTTATGGATTTTTACAAGAGATAATATCTAGAATATCAAAATTTGGCTAAAAACTTGTCCAAAAAAATCTATTATTTTGAACCATGGACACTAACACTAATGCCTAAAGTGGCATTGAATCTCTAAATCTAAAAGGAAGCCACACTCTAGATTTTTTTACACGGTGTGCGCATAGCGGCACGATAGTGTGAAAAAGGCTTTTGTGTGTGGTCTTAGGGAAAAGAATACAGAAATTGGAAGGGATGCCTGCCAGTAGTGGAGGAGAGCCTATAGAGGTAGATAAATGATCATGGGGAGTCTACCATCATCGAATAGATGCTTGATCTCATAATAAACACGTTGCAGTAATGTAAGAAAGAGGATGTGGTGGCGCAAAGGAGCCTCCTACTCATGAATGGGATTTTAAGTTGAAAATCTTTTTTTTTTAAAATAATGGATTGGTAGAATGATATTATCCATATTTTTAAAAAAATGGAGGGCTATTTACAAAGCCTATAGCTAGGCTAGTTTCAAGATAGTAGCCCTATGTCCTTGACAAGGCTCTATATAGAATACTCTAAAGACTTTATCTCTGGTCTGGCATCTTTTAAATGCTACCAAGACTTCTCACTTGAGCCTAGCCCATTGTACATTAGGGCCTAAAGTTTTCCTATTTCTATCAAAGACTTTCTCATTTCTCATTCTCCATATCTCTTGGAGAGTTACCATTCTAGCTACATTCCACATTTTCATCATTTGGTCATCTTTGTTGCCCAGGTCACCAAACAGCACCATCTTGACGTCACTTTGCTCAGTGAAGCCCGCTTTCCTATTCCAATTCTATAGTTTTCTCTGAACTCCCCGTACCTCCCTGCATTCCCAAAAAAGGTGCCTTAATCTTTCTTTCTCATGCTTGAACAACCCATAGAGCAACAAGATGCCCATGGATTCGCTCAACCTCTCCCTTGTGGGGAGCTTTTTCATTATAGCCTTCCCGAGGAAAAAAATTTAGCCTCTTGGAGGGTGTGTCCTGCCTTGTTTATGTGTGAAGTTATTGAAGAGTTTGCTGAATATGAATGTTATGAGCATGAAGGTTATTTATGTTGACACTTTAGTGATGTATTAAGTCGTTCAAGAGTTTATTGAGCATAAATGTTATGGTCTACAATATGGGTTGCAAAACAGAGCTGAAACAATGGTGGATACAAAGACTTAAAAAATAGCTGCAAAGAAGGTTAAGCTTGTGGCTTTGCCTTTACCACCTAAAAGTGATGGGTTGACTGAAAAAGTGACTCAAGAACCTAGTTTATGGGATCCACATGGAGTAGGACGTAAATTTACAGCTAAAACTTTACAAGAGCTGAAAATTGGTGATACAAGCTTCCTTTTGTCTACAAAAAGAGCTGATTTCTTACACATCTTGGCAAGTCATGGGAAATCCTTTGTGTTTTAGCTAGATGAAATTGGATGTGTTGATCCGACCATAGTTGCACCTATGGTGATCTTTACAGTATCTCATGTGCCATGGAATTTAAAGCCTATTCCAATGCCTCGGGCATATTTACCTAAGCTACTAGATCTTTTGAGTGACAAGATAAAGTTGCAGATTTTGTAGCCCTCTTCAGCTCCATATTCAAATCGGTGGTTTATTGTTCCAAAGAAGAATGGTGCTTTGAGGTTTATACATGATTTACAACTAGTTAATAAAGTCACCATAAGGAATGTTGGATCAGGCCTGATAGTGGATGAATTTGCAAAAGCATTTACAAGCAAGACAATTTAACCTATGGGTGATTTATAATATTCAAGATATGATTAGTTTCTGTTTGCATTGGAAAGCCCAGATATCACTACCCTGAATACATTGCTTGGATTGGTTAGGATGTGTATGATTCCATAGGGAGGAATCAATTTAGTGGCGCATGTGATGAATGCTATGCATAAAGTTTTGAGGGAGTATATTCCTCAACTAGCTTTACCCTTTCTTGAGGATGTGTCGATCAAAGGATGTGATATCTATGAGAAGAATGTGGAGTTGATTGAGCATGGATGTAGAAGATTTGTGGCTGATCATATTGCTAATTGCAATGGGATTTTGAGCTATTTTGAAGAAGTGCATTTGACTGTCAGGAGAAAAGTCAGTTTTTGGAGTGGAGGAAGTATTAGTTGTTGGGCACATGTGTGGACCATATGGGAGAAAGGCCTCACTAGTAAAGATTGATGTAGGATGCAGGAGACATGTTTGAACATATCCTAGATGAGAAGATTTTTGGGTGCATGTGTCTTTTACTTGATATGGATTCCACATTTTTCTCATGTCACGGGTGAAAGTTTATATTAGCTCTTAAGAAAATGACAAAAGTTTTGGTGGGGCAAATAGCATGCGAAGGCAGTTCAAAAGCTAAAGAGCTTATTGATTTTAGCATCAACACTAAAGAGAGAAAATTATGAGAATGGGCAGCTATTATTCTCATCGTGGATACAAGCCCAATTGGCATTAGTTGGGCAGTGGGTCAGGATGATGCTGATGGGAATAGGTATGCCATTTGGTTTGGAGCAAAGGTATGCCATTCGGTTTGGAGCAAAGGTCCCCAATGAATGAAAATTGTGGTATTCTCAAGTCAAAAGAGAGCTTTGGGGTGTAGTGAGAGCCCTTAAATGTGATAGGCACTATTGTTGAGAAACCCTTCACCCTTCACCTGCAATTTGCGCTTTTCTCGTTTCTGTGTTTTGTGTTTTGCATTTAAACACAATATTAGTGAGTTTGGGAATCTTCAAATTTCCATTTTTTGAATACTAAAAGGGTGGCACCCGGATAACATACCCATAAGTTTCTCGAAACCATATTATGTGACCTATCATTAGAAAGCACTTGAAAAATGGAATCTATTGAGCTATAGAGCACTCGATTTGGAATTATAATGTACAAGTTATGACAAATCCAAAGATTTGAGCACATCCCAAACTTATGGGAAATTTCCATATTTTCCAATATGGTGTTTTTAGGGTTTGCATTTAGGGTTTGTAGCCCCAAAACGGGGTGCCATCCTAGACTGACTATGCCTATTTATAGGCCACTCTCTCATTCATTCCTCATGGTTGATTCATTCAGTCTATCACCTCTTCTCTCCAGCCTCTCCACTATCCTCACACCCCTTTAAGAGGACATTGTGGTTCTTCGTGGTTCGTGGGTCTTCATCATCTTCCTTATGCTACACACCCTTGTTCCCTTGTACCACATTCACTCAATGATTCAGGTCTTCATCATTCCATTCATCACAATTTCTTCTCTCTTCTCTTCTCTTCTCCATGTTTGCCGGTTCGCTCCATGTTCCTCCCTGCCAACCCTATTGTCTCACTGGTATGTCATCTTTTGACATGGTATCAAAGCTCGATCTGCTCAAATAGTGGCAAAGATCCTCCACTCTAGTGAAGGCAAAGACGGGTGGTAGGTTTGACATCCACTTCTCTTCTTCTTTTGCTATATCAAAATCTTGTTTTTGTAGATTTCAAGTGTTTCAACTTGCTGCCCACACCCCATTCGCAGAGGACATCTCAGCCAAAGCTGTCCATTGCTGTCTCCATCAATTGGCGTCTTATTTCCAGCCCTCTTCATGTAGTTTGGAGTTGATTCTAGTCAGGCAACTATTGTTCTTGTGCAGGACCTGCTGCCGTACAGCCTGCCACATCATCACAGTCCTGCTGCCTAAGTTTTTCATCTTTCTCTCACTTGTTGCCTCCATTTTTAGTCTTTCTCTCTCCTCACATGCGTTTTTCTATTGGTTGGAACTACTTATTGTTGGTCGCATCCTCCTCCCACTGGCAACTTACTTCCAGCCCTTCCACTACCCTCCTACTCCTTGAGGTGGACATTGCGGTTCATGCTTCACATTGCCCTCACACCCCTTGAGGCAAACATTGCGGTTCATGGTTCATGGTGGCTGACCTCTTCCTTCTTCAACAAGGCAAACTGGTATCCATGGCTTCTTTACCGACAGATGACCAAACTACTGGGCGCTCCCACTATGGCATCACCGGACATACCACGGATGCTTGCTGACTTCGACCTTTTCTCCCCGCCCTCCAGAGTATATGTGTCTTTCACTAGGCACTCCTTGTGCCATCTCTCCTTTCTAGGCCATAGAGATTATTCTGCATCGGCTATCAGAGTACTATGCTCAAGGCAATAAGACGCATTCGATGCACACTAAGTCCTTTCAAGCACATGGACGATCGATTGGCACTAGGACCTCCTAAAGATCGTCACAATGCCAGTGGCAGTCTTCTCCCACTTATTTTTTCGGGTACAGTGGCTACCACAGCCTACGGTTCTCAGTCCACTCCATGGAGAGAGAGTGATTGTTTGATACCCTCTCCTCGTCAATCTGCTCCTTTGAGAGACGGTGGTTGCTCGACTCCTTCCTCTTCTTCGGCTACCCAGTCTACTTTACTAAGAGACACTGACTATTGCCCACCTCTTGCTCATTCTGAGCCCCACCCTTCCCCACCCTCGACTACTCAAGTTCGAGAGGCTACCTCTGGAAGATCTTTGGTATCCCAGATACTTTCTTCGGCACACGACCAGCGGTACTTCCTTCGTCATCAGACATTTCGGAGTCCGTGATCCATGAGTTTTTGGATTTCCTATCTACTTCACAGGGGGATTCAGAGGGGGATGTTATTTCTTTGCCCTCAGAGGGGGCATTTACTTCTTCTTTGACTTCATCGGGGACCCCTCCACCTCCCACCTTAGAGGGGGAACCTACTCCACATGAAGTTCTTCATCCATCCTCTACTTTCTTGGGGTTGTATTCTTCGACTAGTCATCTCTTCTACTGACACCCAGGATCTTCAGGTACCACCTAGATCGGGACCTCGGAGGTTTGATCATCGCAACTTGGTGAGACGAGGCCTTCGTATTCCTTACAAGATGAATGCAAGAAGGTAGTGGCTTCTCTCCTGAGTTTGAGTTTTGGTTTCTCCAGTTCACTATGTCTACTACTCTTTAATGTAGGTTCCCTTTCCGATGGAAATCTTCAATCTTAGGGGTCCTCTACATCTTCTTGACTTGGTCACTTGGTCAGCATGGAGCCACCTCCCGAGTTTGAGTACGGGCATATCCTTATGGTTCTCGGCACCACACAAAGTTCGAAATTCCTCCTATGCATTGCATGTTTTCATCATCTTTGTACTCGGGTACTTGGGTAAGTGAACAATTTCCCCACGAGAGACACTGTCAAAGTGGCACCTGTTGCATGAGCAT
Source organism: Lygodium microphyllum (assembly GCF_053477565.2). NCBI lineage: Eukaryota > Viridiplantae > Streptophyta > Polypodiopsida > Schizaeales > Lygodiaceae > Lygodium > Lygodium microphyllum. Next base: position 44,300,218 of record NC_141155.1, on the reverse strand, counting down.
TCTTTAGCATGTAGCATTGCATCTCCACCTCCCTCTTCTCTTGTTCCCCTTTTTTGGGCCTAAGATGGGGTGTTGAGAAACCCTTCACCTGTAGTTTGCATTTTTTGTGTTTTTGCATTTTGCGTTTAACGTTTGCAGCCCCAAAAAGGGGCACCATCCTAGACTGATTATGCATATTTATAGGCCACTCTCTCATTCATTCCTCACGGCTGATTCATTCAAACCATCACCTCTTCTCTCCAGCCTCTCCACTACTGTCACACCCCTTCAGGAGGACATTGCGGTTTGTGGTTTGTGGTTGTCTTCATCATCTTCCTTGTGCTACGACACCCTTGTTCCATTGTATCACATTCACTCTATGATTCAGGTCTTCATCATTCCATTCATCACAGTTTCTTCTCTCTTCTCTTCTCTTCTCCATGTTTGCTGAGTTCACTCCGTGTTTCTCCCCATAAACCCTACTATATGGATGGTATGTCATCTCATCTTTTGTATGGGAGCTCATGTAGTGGTAGAGATTTATTGTTTACCCCTATTGGACATGATAGTAAATTACTCAACTCTCGATATTGCCATGTTAGGATGGATTGTATATATGAAGTCACTTAACCCTTATTTTCAGCATATAGTAGATAGAGAGAACCCCATCGCTAACATGCTTTCACGAGCAAGGTTTGAAGATGAAGAGGAGCTAAAGAAAGTTGAAGAGACCGATGTGATAGGTGCTGAAAATGACTTTATGACATCACGAAATGAGTTTGTAGCTACTGTTACTACAAATACATATCTGAAAATAGTAAGTACAGTTGTCATTAATGTAGGTCAAGTTATCATAACAGTAAATACAGTAGGTACAACTATTGTAATAGGGATTTGCGTAGTAAGAAAAGAACTTACAGTAGCCATGGAGAAGAGATGGGATGTAGAGAGAAAGAATCATCAATGTTATGCTTTAGTGAGAACACAATTTTTAGAAGAGTTATATGACAATGATTGGCTAAAAATAGGCCAATATCTCAGCCTCATGACAAAGAAGGCTAAGTGGTCTGAAGCTGAATTGAAAAGGATTAAAAGAAAAGCTTATGGCTTTTTCTTGAAAGACAAATATTTATGGAAGCATGCAAAGGAAAAGAGAGGAGCTCCAGTACATGTATTGGGAGATAAGGCTCCTCAACAATAGGTGATGTAGGAGTTTCATGAAAATTTATGGGCTGGACATAAAGGAGTTTGGGGCACACTTGCCAAGATCAAAGAGAAGTATTGGTGGTAGAACATGTATAAAAATGTGTAGCATTATGTGGAATCATGCAGTGGCTGTTAGATGTATTCCATGGTAAAGCATAGAGATGGGTTGCGATCAACCTATCCATTGTCTATGCATAACAAATGGGTAGTTTACTTGGTTACTATGCCTACAGGTTTGTGGAATATGAGATATCTTGTTCTTACATGAGAAGACTTGACAAATCAAGTGGAAGGTTGAGCTCTTAATACAAAGACCACTCAACTAGTTTGTAGATTCTTATTGGAAGAAGTCTTTTGTAGTATGGTTGTGTTGGTAAAGTGTTTGTTGTTGATAGAGGAGAATTGGATGCAGATGAGGCTCGTGACTTATTTTCACGATTGGGTATCAAGATATCTTTAACTTCAACCTACAATCCTGAAGCAAATGGAAAAAGTGAAAGAGGTCTAGCCTATCATTAAGGCATAAGCAAAGTCATCCAAGCGTAGGATGAAAGATTGGCCAAGAATGTTACCCTTTTCTTATGTGTTGATAGGACCACTCATAGTGCAGTTACAGGGTATATTCATGATGAATTAATGTATGGACAACAACTAAATCATGCCTATTATTGCTACTTGGAGTGTTCTACCATTGGAAGAGGGTTTGAATAGAGAAGAGTTGCTAGTCCTACACATTAGATACCTAGAAAGAAGGCATGAAGACATTGAGACAGCCATGAAAAAGCTAAAGACTACAAGGATCAAGAACAAGAAGAGGTTTGACAAGTGACACAGACTTGGACCACGAGCTATAGAATAAGGGGACCAAGTGTTGGTTTATGACAACTTGGAAAGTCATCATAGTGCCAGTTGGAAGATGAAAATTGATGGTTTGATCCATATGTGGTAACTTTATTTGTTTTTGACAATGCTACCTATGCATTGAGATGGATGAGACATCTCTAAGGATTCCACCTGCTGGAAAATGTATCAAGCTCTTTAAACATAGGAAGTCTTCAGCATATGAGTTGGAGGAGTTGGATATAGAGCATGAACATTAGAATATGGAAGAATAGAGCATGACATCCATAAGAATTTTGCACATGCCGGAGGATGTGCAAGTTAAGAGGGGATGGATGTCATGCCACTACGTAGACATAGTGTGAAAATCTCTAAAGTGTATCATCATATGACTTTCTTATTGATCTAGAGAGTCAATGCCATATTAGTCATTTATTGTTAGTGTCCATAGTGTGGATGGTTCAAAAATACTAGATGTTTAGACAAATTTAGCCTATTTTTATATTTTGGATATTATTTCTTGTAAATATCCAAAAGTTTTTTAAAATTTCTAGAATAGGATGACATGTTTTTTTTTTTAAGGCAAGTGGCTTTCAACCATTTTGGGGGATTTTATGCAAAAAGAAGGATTGGAGAAATTACACGATGTATAATCGTAGTTTACAGGCACAGCAAACAACACTCTGAACTAGGAGAAGGAGTGATCTAGAGAAATTTTGACTAGGTGTCCTACTTTTTCACCCCCCTTTCAGAGGCAATAAAAGCATCAGATTGGAAGTTTTAATAGCAGAGAGGAAGCTATTTTTTAATGCACGTTTTTGGTCTACAAGAGATTTATATTCTTAGAATGCAGAAATAAATTGACAAGCTTCACCTCTATGAGTATTCTTCTACATCTTCTATTTCTTTAAAACGCTCTCTTTTGTCTACTCCTCTCCGTGAATCTCCTTCACCCTATTGTCTCTTACCTTTGTGGTAGACTTGCAACCCCAAACACTTCGATAGCGTATTCACATGAGGTTCCTTCAAGGTGTTTTGTGTGTGTGTATGCGTGTGCATGTGTGTGACATATGAAGGCTTTAAATCTCTCATGTGTTTTTCCTTCAAAGCTCTCTCTCACTTGAGTCTACATCTCCCTCTTGTGGACTCTAGTGCCTTCAAGGCACACGTTCAAGCAAGTGTGCCTTCCATCTTTTATGTTATACGGATTATAACTCTATGGATGCTTAGGAGGTTTGCTTTCCATCCTACCAATGTTAGGTATTATGAACATTATATTAAAAAACACTTATTTAATGTGCGGTGTCTCTCTTTGCCTTTAAAGAGAGATGGCATACTCTTCCTCTCTCTCTCTCAATGTTGTACCTATTCCAATGAGGTGCCTTCAAGGCTGTGTGTGTGTGTGTGTGTGTGTGTGTGTGTGTGTGTGTGTGTGTGTGTCTCTCTCTCTCTCTCTCTCTCTCTCTCTCTCTCTCTCTCTCTCAATGTGTCACATGTGGATGATTTAAACCTCTCTCACATGAAATGCCTTCAAAGCTTGTTGTCACTCTCAAACATGGTGCCGTCAAGGTGCTTTCTCTCGAGTCTCCATCTCTCTCTTGTGGACTACAGTGCCTTCAAGGTGCTTAACAAGCGTGCCTTCCATCTTTCTTTGCTATGGACCATGACTCTCTTGATTTTTAGCATGTGTGCTTTTCATTGTGCCATCAAGAGACTTAGAGAGTGTCATGTTGTAGGAAGCCATGGATAGTCTCCACCAGTTTTTTATTGAGTGAAACCATAAGCTGCTACAACCCTTGGCTTTTCATCTGTGTGTGTGTGTGTCTCTCTCTCTTCTAGTGGGTAGAGCTTGAACCATATTTAGGAAGGTTTGATGCATTTGACATCCAGGATGATTTACTAGGTTTTTTGCAAGTAGAGGAGATGGGAATCGTAGGGAGAAGTAGAGACTTCCACTTGTACAACCACCTTTTCTTATATTTACATGATGATGCTACTTTTGTTGTCGTGCTTCTCCTTTGACTAAATCTTCTTCTTCTTCTTTTTGGAATTTTGTTTTTGATTTGCTACTGGCTGTAATATTATTCCAAGCTTAGAAAAGGTGCATATGCATGCATTGGTATTGCAAGTGCTTGGAGTACAATAGCAGTTTCCATGGCGGATCACAGGTAAAAGGAATGAACCATTATGAGGGGAAGGAGGAGCTTAACATTTTTGGTTCAACCTCAACAATGTTTACATCTCTTTAGGATTCCCACTCATGAGAGCTAGGTCTTCGTTGGGCATGTTAGAAGGAATGCCGATGAGCTAGATGGTGTGGGAGAGGTGGTTGGAGTAATGGAAGGTTAGAGGGGTCTAGGTAGCTATGGGTAGTGGGAGAGGTGCCATATACTAAAGAGCTAGAGGGTATGGGATAGGTGGTCATGGTAATGGAAGGATGGAGAGGCTGAGGTGTCTATGGTGGAATCAAGAGCAGGAACAAGAATAGGAGTAGGTGGCAATGGTGGAGGGATAGGGAAGAGATTGTGAGTGCATGAAGATTTTGAAAGAGGGGTAAGGGTATTGCCATGGCCCCTGACTACTCGCCATGGAACTGGACTTCCAGTGGGTGGGGCCTCCCATCAATGTGGAATGTTTGATGTCACTCTCCATCTTGTCACCCATTGCCAAATGTTTGGTGGAACCTATTCAAGTGTTTCTAGCCTCTCCACCCTATCACCTATGCACGACATATGGCCCTTGCACACTTTAAAAAGAAATTGATAACAAAGTGCTAACATGTTCTAGCTTAGCATAGATTTGAGGATAAGGAAGTGCAGAGGGAAATGAGACTTATGCCCTACAAGACCGTTAACAAGGATGGAAAGCCTTACATCTAGGTGAAGATGAAGGATGGAGTGGTCAAGGTCTTCAACCCCCCCAAAGAAATCAATGTCATGCTATTGACCAAAATGAAAGAAACTGTCAATGCTTTCTATGGGGAGAAGATCAAGGATCGAGTGATGACTATGCCAAGTGAGACTAGTATAGCCATTTACTGTAGGAGATAACTAGCTTGTTGTTGTATGTCAAGTCAGGGTGGGGTGGGGTGTCTTTGTGCCTAGTCTCCTCCTGCATGAAGGTGATACACGTAACTTACATTGGGTGCTTCATGCCAAACTTTGAAGCGCCACTACTATTGGTTAATGCATTTCATGTCTTGATACATGTCTTACATGGGAATATGATTTGCCTAGTGCTCTATGTTCATGCAAAACTTTGAAGTAGCACTACTATTGGTTAACACATTTCATGTCTTGATGCATGTCTTACATAGGAATATGATTCTCTTAGCGCTTTGTGCTAGTGTTCTCTCGATGCTCTGCATCACGCTTAGTGCACTGGTTTCCTAATCCACCTTTATGATGCATGAAAGAAAGAGAAAAAAGTTAGAAAACCAAATACATCAGTCTCTTATATATCAAATTTGAAGTATAAGAATAAATAAAAGCAAAAGAGAGCATCTTAATGAGAGTGACAAAGATAGAGTGGAGAGTATTAAAAGCATTGGAAAGTATTGACTTGTGTGTGTGTGTGTAAGTGTGGTTGTGCAAAGAGTGGCTTTAGGAACACGAAGTGCACTTCGCATTGTTGTACACCTTGCTCTAATGTGAGGCGTAAGAGGTGTCACACATTATATCATAATGTATGATGCATACATATTATATTATATTTGATAATATTATAATATAACTATAAATGCTTGCCTATTTGTGCAAATATTACACATGCAAGCTTCATAACCTAAAAAATAATAAATTCTTCATGCTTGAATCACATGTATGTATATAGGCTTGTTAGCTTATACCTTCTAACATATGTTAGTGATTAGATAAAATGTTTGATTGTTTTTTTTTAATTTGAAGAGGTAAATCATTGTAGTGATTAGAGATAGACACAATGGGCTCCAAGTGTGAGCTACACAACCTAATATTTGATGATTATCTAGTAAGCTTAGAGATAGATACCATGGCCTCGTTAGGCATGAACTATGCAACTTAGCGTGAAAACAACTCCTCCTTAGGCTGTTGCTATTGTGAGTGGTGCCTCTCTTCTATTTGAGTACTATAGGATGTTTGTGCTCCAATCCTTTATGTTGCTCAAGGATATGCAACAATGGCATGTACTGGGAAATGCCTATAGCAAACAATGGTTGCCAGATGGTCATGTGCAACAGAATCAGCATTTATTATATTTATATATTCATCATTATAAAAATTACATTTTATGTGCTGTTATTAATATACTATAGATATATATTTATAAATGATAATATAACACTATTAATTTTTATCTTTATTTATTAGGAATTATAAATATGATAATGTTAATAATTATAATGTTATATATATGTGTATTATCGATACATTGTATATATAATATCATAATTATTAAAAAATATTTATATAATATTATACTTGATAAAATACTTAAATACACACACACACACACAATTTAGTATAAAAACAAATGCTTCTATTGTGATATTTCATTATATAATATATATATATATATATATAAGCTTGTCCATATTGGGATTTGAACTCACATGCAACCAATGAGGAGCCTAACATAGTAACCACACCACCTCACTACATACTTCATTTACCTCCTTCGTCGTGTGAATAAAGAGCTCGATAATAGATGAAATTGTGTCTTCTACCATTGGGCTCCTCTGGTGGGAGTTTTGATCTTGGGAGGAAGGCGAGGATTTTGGTAGATGTTGAGAGTTTCATGATGATGAGGAGTATAAGAAAGAGGGGAGGGTGGCAGCAAAAACTGCCTCCACAGGGAGGTGGGGGAGCACCCAAGGGAGTTGCCACATGGAATTTCTAAAACCAACAGAACCTCACCATGTGGAATTTTGCTAGCCTTTTTTCCTTGCCATTGCATATGTAAACCCAACCTAAGAATAGAAGAGGTTGCAAGGAACCACAAGACTATATATCCTTCATATATATATATATATATATATATATATATATATAGTTTCAAATACATCAATATATGATATTTAATATTAAAAATCTATTTAATATTATGTATATATAACATATTTATCTAATGTGAAAAATGTATTAAGCATTATGTATTTATTAAAAAGTTATATTAAAAAATATTCAGTATTACATATAGGATACTTATTATTAGAAATGTATTTAATATTATGTATATTTAAAAATATATTTATCTAATACAAAATATATATACAAAAGTTTATTTAAATACATATTTTTATTTCTATATAATAATTTTTTTCCAAATATTACATGCTTTATATATATATATATATATATATATATATATTTCTACATAACAAAAAAATTTCTAAAATCATTTTTCCTATGGACCAAAATGAGCTCATTAAGAAAAACATGTTTTAAATTATTTTTCTCTTAAATTTTTAGTTCATAAGAAATCAACTAAAGGTGAGACTCAGTTGTCGCTTTACTCCTCTGTCCCTCCCCCCACAATTTTATAACCTCTATTTTTCTCTCTAGAGTCTCATTGTGCCTTTGTGATGTAGGTGAGTTGGTGGTCTTTCCTAGTGAGCTCATGGGTGGATGGACGTGTGCATGGGCGAGTTGTGGTATGGGGGTTGACATGTGCCATGTGGCCAATGCCCTCATCCTTCTGTTAATAAGAGTAAAAGATTAAATTGTTGAATAAGTAAATAAATTCAAAAGCAATGGATATATATATTGTCATAGTAAAAAGAACTATGATTCATGGTCTGATGTTATTAGTAGCCATACTAAATGAGTGTGCTTGAGTTTCAAATGTAATAGAGTTTACTTTTCTATTTCCTTGCTTCTAAACCCTTAAATGACCAAATTTGTTTCCTCAATAAGGACACTGTCCATGTACATTTCTAATCCCTTAAATAAGTAATTTTATTTCCTCAATCAGGACATTGTCCACACATGCAATAAGTGAATAAAGGAGGTTGTAGTGTTGAAGTGCAATGTATGCCTTGCAATCCAAGTCAACACTCATGTGCATATCCTTCATGCACTCTCTCAAGTAGAAGTAGCACACCTCTATCATTTAGTTGTTGTTGTAAAAGTATGGTGCATTTCTATTATTTACTTATTGTAGGATTGTGCGATAAAATGGATAAAAGTTTGAAGTCCTTGGTGGATCTATCCAAGATAGTTGGGTGGCGTATTATGTTGTTGAATAGGGATACATGGACAAGAAAAGTAGTATCTTCATATGTGTATTATTTACATTATTTTTTTCTTTGTATTGGTGCATAGGTTATTGCTCTTGGGAAGAGCATGAAGAGCTTAAGGTCTCCTTGCAATTTGGCAACGAGCATATAATATAGCTAGGTACATAACAACCTAGGCTTTAAAAAATCATGTCACCCTTTGTTGGTGAGTAGTTGTAGCTCATAGACATTCCTTATGTCTTAGGCCCTTTCTATTTTTGCTTCAACATTGCTTTAGAGCCTTTCACAATATTTTATTTCTTGAGAATATGATCACCCACAAATATTTGCTAAAAAGAGAAATGAGAGAAGAGTGTTTGTGCATGTAAGTTTGTATTTGTATGTAGATTACAAAACATATGGATCTAACATGAGATTAAGATACAAAAACTTTAAGGGCTAAACCTCATATAATGCTCTGCTAATTATTTTGAAATGAGGACGTGGAAGCTAAGGCATACATCATAACTTCATTAGACCTCCTCACAAACCATCACTAGATGTTTAGTCATTATATGCTAAAGTAAATACCACCCCCTCCTCATACATTGGTATGTATACAATCATTTACACAATACACTTATCACTCACTACCTGGCAGCACTATTTAATGGTCATATTTATATAGTTATGCGTTTACAAATAGAATCTCTCTCTCTCTCTCTCTCTCTCTCTCTCTCTCTCTCTCTCCAAAATGTAGACATAAAATTTCATTGCTATTTTTCCAATCAAAGGGGAATCAAAGCCATGGGTGATATGGATCTCATAATGTGCATTGTCTACATGCTCCATTGAATATAAACTATCGTGATCCAAATTTTCAATAGACTTGCACTAAGATTGGAGCTTAAGAGAACCTTGAATCAATAGCCATTTTTTGAATTTTTTTGTGTCACTTTTGTTTATAGGAAAGCCTAGCAACATTTACTTGTCTTGCTTAGTTGATACGACACATGCTATCTGTAAATGGCATTAATCTCCAATGCATCATGCAAGGCCTAGGACAAATATGAAACCTTGGGAAATTTGTCCCATCTTCATTTAGCACATTAGCAATTACATGATAAGTAATTGAAGGTCTAGGTTATACATATGATTAACTAGACCCTTTCATCACAGCTTCGAAAATTGATCACTTTGGAGGCTTCTAGATAAAATACTAGCCTAATTGTCAATAAGAACTCGTAAGAATAGCATGAGCAATTATACAAATAGTGATAAAAGATGTTTGCATACCTAGTCATATTTCCTCAAACTCTTTCATATGGCAATAATATTCGTATGGGTGTAATTCACAAATTTATTCCTCTCTTCCATAATATCAATATATACATATATATAGTTTTCATATGTTCTATGTTTGCCATAGTCCACAAGCTCAAGAAAATGCGTTAACTTACTAGCTAGAGAAAAACATAGTAGATATTTGTTCAAGAAAAACCCTACATCATAATAAATAGTCTCATGTCAATGTCTATTTTGTAAAAACAAAAGTAAATTTCCGAACATATATAGTCATTGGGAGAGCCCATGTAAATCATGGTTTAGCATAATGAAAAAAGGACACACACACACACACACTCTCTCTCTCTCTCCAACCAAATCAGGTGGACTTTAAGTCAATACCTGAATCATGAAGCAAGGAGTTGGTCAATATGTTTGTATAAGTGGCTAAAGCACACCTCCCACATGTTTGCATGTGCATGTATATGCACCACCCCCCCCCCCAACACACACACCATGATACAAATATACACATTCTACAATCAACTTAGGAATATGTTACATCAATAGCCCTAGCATGAAGCAAGGAATTCTAAACATTACATGAGCTCCTAAACACCCACCACAAACCACACTACCAAAGTCCCTTAAACATGAGTGTATTGATAAAAAGAGCAAGCGATACACATATTAAATGAACGCATTTAATCTTGTACACCTCATGGAGAAATTTTCCAGACATGATACCCCCTATATAGCTTTCTAATGATAATTATTAACACGCCAACTTTGATGTTGGGACCTAAAACAGGGTTAGACTTTACTAAAGGTTCCCCATATGCCTCTATGGCCAGCCCACAGGCTTTCATGAAATTTCTTCATTACCTGTTGCAATCTTCTGTTACCTAAAACTCGAACATGCACTCCTTTCTTCTTCTTTGCATGCTTCCATAGATGTCCTTCTTTAAGAAAAAGGCCATATGCTTTCCTCTTGATATGCTTCAACTCCTCATCAGTCCAAGTCCCCTTCTTCTTCATTGTGCTCAAATATTGGCAATCTTCCTCAAGGAAATGAACTAGAACTTGAGCAATGCAATGGGCATGATTGTCCATAATCACATATACCATGTCATATGCAACATGTTTTGCAAAAGTCATAGCAATTTAATACAAGGATGGTTAAGAGTAAGTATCCAAAATCAATCTTCTTGTCATGATCCATGATAAATTTACTGCATTGTAAAGTAAAGAGTCCCCACCTTTATTACACTATGTCATATGCTGGTGGACTTAGGTTTTCATGATTTATTGCACTAGGCAAGTTTCTATGTAGTATGCCTAGACTTCAAGTAACTAATTGTTATTTGTAATGGATCAAGGTTGTATGTTTAGACCGTGGGCAAAAAATCTCATGACACCGCGGCACCGTGACCGTACAGGAGGGAGAGCAAACTCATCAGGTGCAAATTGAATTGACCCTAGAGTTGGTAGAAAGAGCATTGGGCGTAGAAAACAAAGTGGAGAGAAAGCCGAACATAGATGTATACGCCATGCTGGGGATGGACAAGATGAAGGTCCACACCAACAGTGGTATAAGCTTGGTTGATATTTCATGACCCAAAATCCAATTTAGGTGAAGATGGTGCACACATTGTTCTCTAGTCAGAGGTATAACACAATCATGAGCCACATAAATGTCCCCTTGCTAGAGAGCATTGCAGCACGATCACTAGATGAGGTGAACCTCCATGGCTTCATGAGAAAGACCATTGAGACCTCGGCAAAGGCTCTGGCAACAAGAGGACAACCCACAAGAGGAGAGTCCCCTGCCACCAAGGCCAAAAGAAAAGCTTCATCTTCAAAGGCCTTAACTGTTGGATTCAATGGGGTCCTTATCACCATCATTAGAGAAGCCTTGGGGCAAGGGAAGGGAGAACAAGGAGGAGTTGATGAAACACCGAGGTCGCTACCTCACCATGAACAAGAGGCACAATCCAATGAAAGGATGATGAGTGAGGATGAAGACGAAAGAGAAGAGGAAGAGAAATCTAGAGGCTAAGAAGACAAAGAAGAAAACTGCATGGGAAAATTAAGAAGAGGAGAGAAGGAAAAAAGAAAAAACACATTTACAAAAGGCTCACAAGGATAATTATCCATTGTCGTACAAGAGGAGAGATAATTATCCATTTTTGTGCATCGAGCACATGCTTAAGAGAGTGGTTGGTAAAGAGGCATACAGTTTCTTGGACAGCTTCTCAAGATACAATCAAGTGCAAGTGCATCTTGACAATAGGCACAAGACTGCCTTTGTCACTAAGTGGGGAGTTTTTGCCTACATAGTCATGCCCTTCGGGTTGACTAACATGCCAACTACCTTTTGAAGGCTCATGTGTGCTATATTCAAGGATATAATTAGGAAGGAGTTAGAGGTTTTTGTCAACAATTTGTGTGTTCACTCTACTTGTAAGGATTACTTAGACAAACTCAGAGCTATCTTTGAATAGTGTCAATTATATCGTCTCTCGTTGAACCTCTTAAAGTGCTAGTTCTGGATGAAGCACGGATGTATTGATTGCTAGACCTCTGTACAAGTTGCTGATTATATTCAAGTGGACTGAGGAATGCCAATGTGCATATGAGGAGCTAAAAAAGGCTCTAACCACTCCACCAATTCTACAAGCCCTAGACTAGACAATCACTTTTCATGTCCATGTTGATGCTTCTAAATTCGTTGTAGGAGAGCTGTGTTGTGCCAGCCTGGTGAACACAACTTAAACTATCATGTGAGATTTTCTAGGACACAACTCATAGATACGGAAATGAATTACTTGAAAATGGAGAGAGATGGTTTAGACATGGTGTTTGTTGTAAAGAAGTTTTGGAATTATCTTTTGGCTATGCCCTTTACCTTCTTTGTTGACCATCAAGCCTTGCTTTACCTTGTTAATAAATTGTGCACTATAGGATGCATAGCTTGACGGTTACTTCTGGTTTTAGAATTTGACTTCTCCGTGGTTGTACATAAAGGAAAGCAACATTACATGGCTGACCGTATGTCTCGCATCCCCATGGGAGAAGCCGCTGGACAAGGCATTGCAGATGAACTACCTAATACCCATCTATTCAGCCTATCCAACGAAAGAGATTTGTTTAGAGCTGATTTGATGCCTTATTGAGCAAATGGCATAGTCCAAGTACTTAAGCACAGATTCCCTGAACAAGAAATAGAAAAAGTGACCTAGGAAACTCATTCTCAGAATCCAAACGTATCAGTTGATAGCAAGCCAACTCTATCAGCTAGGGCAAGATGGATTTCTATGCAGATGTGTGTGTGATCATGAAATACACAATGTACTTGTAGTGACTCAGTAATGTATAATAAAGAAATATAAACTTAATTATTTGAAAAGCTCTACATCTATTTCCATCAATATGCTTGCAAACCATATGACTATACACAAAATCATGTAATTTTCCTTGAGGAACTATAGTAATAGGTACTTGAACTAAATTAACTTCCACTTCTTATAATCAAATTCTTCAACTTGAAGCCATTGACAATAGGCTTAATGGTATCTCCTTGTAAAGTTTCCAATATGAAAGCACCTTGTCCCACATCTTTAACAATTTCATAAGAATTCATGTATCTAAGTTCTACTTTACGAGCATGCTTACTAAGCTTAGAATTATACGCCATGACTAGAACTACTTTCTTGAAACTCTTATTCTTGATATGGCAGTTAATCCATGCCCATCTTTTTATATCTACCACTCTCGACAAGTACTGTGCAATGATCCAATCTTCACAGCTCAATTAATTGTTGCAACCTAATATCAACCCTATGAGAAATTTTACATGTTATACCAACCATCAAGATAGGTGAAATAAACTCTATGGGGACCATTGCTTTCACTTCATAAACTATCTTGAACAAAATCAATTTCATTGTCACTTTAAAAGCTATTTGAAAAGACCATAGACCAAAGTCGAATTTGGTATCCTAGTCCTTGTGGTGTTGCTCAGTAACATTCTTCTTGAGAATACACAACACTATCCTATTTGAGTTTTTTGCCTTTCCATTTTCTTTGGTAAGGGATAGATTTCTTATGTATGATCTAGCATCCACAATTATGCTCTAAGCTACACATTGGAGTTGTTGATTGCTAGAGAGTCGTATCATTCAATCCTTTGTTAGTTTTATTCCTTCATTCTACTATGTTTCTTTTAATGACATAATAAAGTTCTAATAAATGGCATTCTCCCATCTCCTATGCACACCCAAGATGGGCAACAAAATTGGGCAACTTGTTGCACCATGTTTTGGGGAAGCATTAGAGCCACCATTGGAAGAGTAGATATTCTTCTCATGGGTGGCAAATTCTAGGTGGCATCATTAGTCAACCAAAGTTTTGGCCTTTTCTATTAATTCATTTGCTCTCCTTGTCACTAAGACCTTGCAGTCCACCCATTGCCATTTTTCTGCCATCATTTCCTACCTTGTGTCTTTGCACCCTCACTAATGTTTTGTGTTTGTGTGTAGAGATTGATAGATTCAAACCTCGTACCTTTGTGATCAATCAATTTTGTTTCTTCAATTTCACTATATTTCTCTTATCTCCATCATCTCTTGTCACTCTTGTTCTTTTTCTTTTGTATTATGTGTTGTTAGAAAAACCTCAACATTTTACCAATTATTTATTTCCTGTCTATAGGTAGAGAAAAATATAAACTAGCTTCTTAGTGAGTTTTTGGAAATTTTGTGATTAATAAAAACTTTAATTTCTCTAATTTATTTTTTACCCTTTTATTAGTGTAATATTAATTTGAAAGGTTGTATATCTCAAAATCTAACCATTGAAAATATTATTAAATGTATGTATCACAAGGAACCACCTATAATTACATATTGGCCCATATGATTTGCATACTAGACTCTATGCAATGCATAAATGTGGCTCTACACCCAATGTTTTCATTTAGGCCAATAAATAATACCCTATAAGGTTAGTTCAATTAGCAAGGTTGCTTAAGAAATATCAATGAAGCAAGGTAGATATTTTGGAATGGCAAACTATAGGTACAAATTTGGGGCCCATTAGCCATAGTATCCTTGGGAAAATCGTATGTGCAAAGTGTGCTTATAATATGGTTTAGTTGTGAGATAGTGTAAGATACACATTAGGCTAGCATGATATTTAAAGAGAAGTTGTGCCTTAAATATTAATCAAACAAGATAGTATTGTTACACACATTGTGACAAATGTTTGGTCAAGAGGTGTCATCTCCAAAGTTGTTTGTGGATCTTGATAAGTTGGGATATATATTATATTAAAAAATTTTCTTAAAAACAAGTCTATGATGCAAAATAATTCAAAGTGGAGGCCATTATATTGATATCATACAAAGAAGAAGAAGAAGAAGAAGAAGAAGAAGAAGAAGAAGAAGAAGGATCAATTTCTAGCTCCTTGTATCTTTGTATATTCTCATAATCAGAGAAGCATACAGATACAGAGTGTTGAGAGCCTTCCGGTTGTTCACCAGAATTCTTCTCTTCGCCTATTAACATGGTGAGAAAATTGGGTCCAAAGATCTTGTCACCCAACAATGATGCTTTGTCTCTTGAACAACTTGTTTTTGAGACAACACAAAAAAGGAAAAGGCATTTACATTCGAGACAAGAATAATAATAATAGTAAAGAAATATTATCTTGTTATCAAGAACAAGAAGTGTAGTTGTACTTATAAACACGATTATGGACATGCTTGCGAAATCATATCTATTAACATGTCCATGCTTCCATTCTATTGAGTCAAATACATCATATTTGTATAATGTAGTAGTGATTATCAAGCAAAATATTTTTTATTAAACATGTGCCATAGGACTCAACACTTGGACCTATTCATATGTACTTTTTATTAGACACATGCCATAAGGCTGAACACTTGGAGCTATTCATATGTACTTTTTGTTTGGACTTTATATCAAACAAAAATTTACATCATAAATACTAATTGAATGTCCAATGGATATTATTATATAAATTCTACTAAGATGGAAAGGTAAACATGACTTATGTACATTAATATAAGAATATGTAAAGAATCTAAAAATGAACATCAAAAGAACATAAATCCGCCCAATGATATCATTGGGGAAACAAATGTTGAGATCGCGGATGCATTTGGTTCATGGCCTAGCAAGGGGGGAGGTCTCTTGGTGGGGATGGCAATGTTTCTTGGATACAATTTTCACCATTCTTTACAATGAAAGCCATAGACATACCCCAAACCGTGTGTAGATCGAAATGGCAATGCATGAACCATACACCTATATGAATCAATAACAATTTAACCATTAATAACAAATGAGTAGATCATTTTCTTATGTTTTTATCTATTTATTATGTCATTATAGATATATGATAGCATTCTAGGAAAAAGAAACCTTATTTTGTATCCAATTCATCATCAAGTCAAATAGTTATTACTATGAGATTTGATTATTTTCGGTTACCACAAAAAATCATGTTAAGTTTATAGATACAAATGATCCAATTGCTAATTTGATTTGCTATATTATGAAATTAACTACCTTGTCATATGATAATGAGGAGATATTTGAAGTATGAAAGTGATAATAATCTATTTTTACTACTTGACTTCATTGAGAAAATAATAAATCATCCTATAATCTATAATCCCAATAAGCAATTAAAGTGATGTCCTTTTTTAAAAAAAAAATGATAACTTACACCAAGTATAGGCAATGTGATACTTTTTCACTTGATGTTCTTTTAGTGGGATCAATTTGTAATAGGCATGCTTTATTAATATTCTAGTGGTAAAGAGTTCGTCTTTGTGACTCCTCTTTGGACCATAGCAAAACATGACACCTTCATATAGACAATGATAACATATTTTGATAAATGCAAGGATGTACAAACCTGGATTGATAGCTCGAAAACGTATGGCTGCCCAACCGCCAGCTGGTACAGCAATAGTGTTTCTAGATGGGGGGTCCCTTAAGTTGAAATTTTGAGGGTCTAAAGATGCATTGTAGTTTCCAAATCCTTCTCCAACAATATAGAAGTTTTGCCCATGCAAATGGATTGGATGACTTTCAAAGAAAAGTGTCGCTGTGTTTTGGAAGACAATTTGCACATTTGCACCATAATCTAAAACTTTTACCTCAGTGGACAACTTTGATAACTTGTTGGCTATATTGACACCTGTAAAGTTATAATGAAATTTCGGGGTGTCTGGAAAGTTGTTGTCATATACTCCATTAATATGATTATAGTATGCCTGTATAAGAATCAATAGGATAAAAATCAAAGTTCTCATATTTAAGATTCCTAGATTATTACAAAATACCAATTCCCTTTAGATCTAAAATTCTTCTAAACGAAGAAAGTAGAAACATTATGTACAAAAAGAAAACCAAAAGCAGAAGTTGAACTCTAGAAGATAAACCCATTTTCTCACAAAAATTTACTTTTCAAAGTAGCAACACTACTTATAAATAGGAAACCAAAAGCAAAAGCTAAACTCTAGAAACTAAAGCCACAAAATGTTTCTTTTCTCACAATTTTGGAGAATCCAATCCATATATCTAAATTTGTATTAGTTAGTAGAGGACTTCTACTCATTCAGTAGCTAAGATTGTAAAGTAAACAAGTAGTTTTTCACTCTTCGCTTTGTTGTGTGAGTTTCCCAAAAGATAGTTTTGTTGGACATAAGTCGTTCTTTTCTCCTTGTAAAAGCAACTTTACTAGATTATGATTAAGATATTCATTCATCAGTGTATGTTTGCTAAACTTGTTCTTATTGGTTGTTGCACTCCTTTGCTCTATCACATTGCTAAAAAGGGTGCTACATGAATCTTGTTGTTGACTCCTCTATGCTTTCGTGAATTTGATGGTTGTGATTTCATGTTTCAATGTACTTCGAACTAGGAAAGGAGGACCGATGTAATGAGAAAGAACTTAAGCATATGGAGACAGTAAGAATCTCTAAATAAAGGAGCTTTGTAGGACCGCAATTAGGGTGCCCTTCAAACCTTTAGTGTCTAGTGTAAGATGGCCCTTTTGATTTTTTGATTGATGTGATTTTATATTGTTAATCATGACACTAGCCAATTCTGGTCTTAGTTTTCTCTTCAAATTTTAAGGGATAAATATAGTTTTGGGTGATTTTGATCAACACGTTCAAGTTATAGAGAGGTTGACTTTCAGTTGAGCTATTTATTAAGGTAGTGTCTCACCTGAAATCTTGACTAAACTTTAGAAGCAAAGGTTGTAACATTTTTCATAAGGAGATTAAAAACACATCAGTCCATATAATTCGCTTGTAAGCCCATGAGTATCCAGATGCTTAGATACGCAAGCTCTCTCTGGGACAGTACGACTGGCATGGAACGAAGCGAGAGAGTACCTGAAGCAGAGAGACGGAAGGCTCCTCGAAGGTGATGTTATTGATGGAAGTGGAGAGGCGGTTACCCGGGAAGGCAGCGAAGCTGCAGTTGGGGCAAGGCCGGAGGGCGTAGCTGACGGTGTAGAACAGGTCCTCGTCGACAGACTGAGGGACGTCGGAGAAGAGATAGTAGCCGCGGAGGCTCTTGGTGAAGCCGGCGACGAAGGCGGTGTCGTTGACGGCGGGGAAGTCCGGCAAGGCGACGGACTCGCCGCCCGAATTCGATCCGTCGACATATCGCAAGATGGCTGTAGCCGGCGTCCTGGGATACGGAACGGGGCCCGGTGGGGCCGCCGAGAAGACGGATGCTGCTATGTAGTAGTCGGCGGCCGCCTGGTTTGCCGTCAGCAGCACGTCCGTCGTCTGCCCCGGCGCAAGCACTATCAGTTGCCTCTTGAGGGGGCGCGTGTACTCCCCGTCCACCGCCACCACCACCATCGTGTGGTTGCTTATCCCAACGTACATCTGGAAGTTGACCGCCGCGTTGATTATCCGCAGCAGATACGTGTCGCCCTTGGTCACATTTATCACTGTCGTATCTGGCATCACCCGATACACAGAAACGTGATTGGAATAAGGAGAAGTGTTTTATTAGCATCAAAGTGTAGCCTCGATGAATTTTGCATGATTGATTACTCAAGTCTCACTCATCAAATTTGAAGCAGTACTCGTTTTCTATAAAGCGAGAAAAGCAAGAAAAATATCAATAGATAGTTTCACTCAATGTTATTTGCATAAATTACTCCTTTCTCTCTCTTTCTCACTCTCTCAAAGAATGAGAACGAGAGAGAGAATATGCTCCTGTGTTCACAAAAAACATTTTTTGTAGCAGATATAAAAACCTCTAACTCAAATTTTTGCAAGGATTTTGTAATGAAATTACATGTATTTTGCCATTTTTATATTTAAAATTTTTCAAAAGTTCGAGGTTTTAAACCTTCTTCCTTCAATTTTTGAAGATTATTTTAAAAAATTTGCAATTCACTTTACATTAAACATCGGTTTTTCGTGAACACTGAAATGCTCTCACTCACATGTTTCGAATAGCAAAAGTGAGTTATATGTGCAAATCTTTAATGGGAGATAAGCCGTTATGTGTTCTTGGCCCATATTCAAGGCGTGTATCTAACAAAATTCAAAGATCTTCCACGCCTAATGTGTCAACTTGGCCATCAAGTATTGCTAGAATCACTGTGTCCTAACCATGAGAAAGCAACAACCCTTACCACGTAATGAGCAATTGTATAAGGCTCCTGGTTGACCATTAAAGGTTATTGCATCTGAGATGTTGTAACCACCACCAATTGCCAATGCTTGGGCTATCACATCCTCCACATTCGCATTCCACCATTCCCCTACAAGATGATAGATAAGAGTTGCTTTAACTCTTAAGGTTGTAACATGGCTAATAAATACTTAGACATAATTCATGTTATGTATGCTATACTAGCTTGATTATATTGTGAATTCTCGATGTATGTTCATGGAATAGTCGATTTCAAAAAGTGCCACTTATAATAGTTTGGTAAACCTTGAACCAACATACAACATTCTTACTGTATATTCATGGAATATTCCATTTCAAAAAGTGCCCCTATCCATGATTCAAAACAAATTAGAATTCACCAAGTTGACAACATCATGACATCTAATATTAACAAATTGTAAGTTTCTTTGTCATGGCATTTCAGATGCATTAAATGTTGTTGTTTGAAATGGGTGATTTTAGATGTTGCCTCCATTTGTATTCTTTTTTCACATGATTGAAAATAATTCTTGAAACATTAATCTGAATCATATGTGTTACAAATACGCAACTTACCAATTATCAATGGGAACTCGCTTGCCGGTTTCTTGAATGGGTACACCGAACCTCGATTTCGACCAATTATAAAGGCTCCATGCACGGTTGCCCTAAGCCAACTAATGTGGGCATGCCAAAACAAAGTGCCACGTTGTCCTACAACTTGAAACTTGTATTTAAAGGAATGGTTGGTTTGAATGGGGCATTGTGTTATGTATGCGGGTCCATCTGACCATGCTGAGAGAAACTGGCGCACACCATGCCTGTGCAAAACATTGTCACTTTAAGCCACAACATAGTCATGAAAAACATTACCTATTTGAGTGCTTAGATTCAACTTCTTTAAGTACGTTTTCCTTATACTCCACAACAAACTCAATACTTCACAATTCTCCCAAGTTCACGTATCCTCATGGTCTTAGTTCGGAGCTCATATTGTCACGTCGCCAATGCAGCTCCCTTACGTTCCATTAATCACACTAGACATGTTTGTATCATGGTATTGATTGCTTGAGTAATTTAGAAAGGTTCAATTCAATGGATCATTGGCATGATTGCTTGAGTGATTTAGAAAGGTTCAATTCAATGGATCATTTGCATTACATGCCAATGTTGTATAAAAGCACACACTTTTCGTACCCGACGGAACTTGAAAGCACGTGCACTTAGCTTTGGAAGCATTGGTCATGGTGTGACAGGATGTGCGCATAATTTTCCGATGGTATGTTAACTTATACATGGGCATTCCTGACACTGCACACTATCTAATGCCTACATTCTCATTCTCAAGATTGGTAACTGTGAAAGGAGCTCGCGTTAAATGGAGGATATAACAGCAAACAAGTATCGTTCCTACAATGTGTTTGTGATGGGATATGATGCCTTCCAAGTAATATATCATAGGCATATAGGCTGCAACTTAGCTGACCACCAACCAGTGCTATGAGTGAATATACCGTTGCACGTCGATTGCGTGCAGACCCAAACTTTGTTCAGCATCGCGGAAGTATAGGTCAGAATCGCCAAGACATTTACTGGGGACAGCTTAAGTTTACCAATGAATGGTCATGTTGTAAGGGACGAGGTTGGTGACGTTGACGATGACAGTGTCGCCTTCGCGAACGTTGATGGTAGGACCTGGGAATTCGCCATTGACGGACACAAGGGCCTTTGTGTGGCAAAGGCGCGTAACATTGGCATACTCCACCTGCAGACAAACCGTGATTAATATGAGGAAATCTGGAGCTTATGACTACTAGTCACAATAGAGCTTGCATAAAGCGGCTAGATCCTCAGACCCTGAAGTCATAGCGGACTGTTCTGGCATGCGCGGACTGGGCCACGGTAACGATTATAAGTGCAGCGAGGCAGACGAGAACAAGAGGAGATGAGCAGGGAGGGTCCATTAGGAGAGGGGTGTACGCACTCTCTACCTATAGTGCACAGTGCAGACTTCAGATCAGAGACCCGAGCTTGTGTATGCTAATCTCAATCAATCGGGTAACCTGCGCGCCAGCTTTTGAGAATTGGGTGTGTAGCCTTGTATATACTCCAGGGAGGGAGACTGCAACATGCGTATGGTAACCTTAATTAATCAAGTAACTTGTGGATCAACACTGGCTTGGGGTATGATATATATATATATATGTATATATATATGTATACTCTCGAGTCTCGAGTCTAGCCGCGAGAAATCATGCGGCACGATATGAGTTGACTTTCGTACGTCCAAATGCTGCACGTGGACAAGTGGCCCTACGCCGTCGGGTCCTCCCCTCCATCCTGATCGACCATATCCCAGCCGTCCGTTTGCTCTTGATCTGGTTCTTCACGCTTTCCTGCGGCCTGCCTCATCGGCCAGCTGGGGGCAAGTTGGTGCTGGCGAAAGACGTGCATTTCGTGGCCTCATTTTTAAGCCGCCAATGTCATGGCTGGACCTTTCGGCTGTCGACTTTACATCCTTCCTTCGTTTTCTCCCAGACGCAGCTTCCTCGGCGTTCCTTTCATGTGGTCCTTGAGAGGTACGTCTCTACCCCGCCATGCCAGGATGCAAGCCTCCGGGAAAAGACCACTGAACTAATCATACCTCATGTGAATCGCTTCACCAACATTTAAAAGGCATTCCGTCAAAGTAATGGGCAGGTGACCTCCTGATCGGTCGCCTTTTCTTGTCGGCTCGTCAATGGCTTATTGCACATTAGCATAAATGGTAGCTACGTGTATGTATAATGTGACTAACGTGCCCTGTTTACTAAGCTTACCTTTGTTTTGCTTCGGCTGTTTAAAGCTCTCATGTGCTATTATCTGTACATTCTTTTGCCAGCATAATTTAAAGTTCTCTGGTACTGTCAATATGAAGTTGGGTTTAAGTGTTAGATTGATGGGCATGTGTTCATTTATGCTTCGAAGCTTTCTGCGGATTACGAAGCCTCCGATGTGGCTGACCGAGGAAGCACCTCATCATCATACACTGGCAGCACGTTCACGTTGTAAGCTTATAAACCTTATTAAGTTGTTCATACATCACAATCTTAGCATGCTATTCCAAGCTTATAAACCTTATTAAGTGGTTCATACATCACAAGCTTATAAACCTTACTAAGTGGTTCATACATCACAATCTTAGCATGCTTTCCCAAGATTCTTCTTTTCCTTTTCGCTCAAGTATTGACAATTAGGAGGGGTCGAGCATTATGTTGGATGATAATTTTGTCCTTCTAAACACAATTATAAGGCAGGGCTATTCCTCCATCTTTCCTACAATCAGGCCTTGAATTTGATGCTTCAAGTAATGTTTTGACCCCAAATTTTTTTGTGAAAAATGTAAAATTGTAACAAAGAAAACGGAACAAGGTTTTGTTTTCCCATATAATATTTCCAGGGAGGCACAATAGACGTGTTCTTTAGGCGATAGAATTTTAATTTTAGTTTTTTCAAGTTTGGAGATTAGTGTTCAAAGTATTCTATCCCTTCGAGGCTCCAGGCTAATTTACCGAGTAGTAAAGGGCGTTGGCCACAGGCACCTTGCTTTCATACTGTTTAAGGTATTGGCTATGGCTTTTTCTTGCGGGTGATGATGAATTCCATGCGAAGGAGAATAGCTACACGATCTAGCTTTCAAGGTTCATTACTTGATAGAGACCGGGCCTTTCTAGCTCTTCGAGCTAGTTATTCAGTCCATTGTCCTGTTGCTTATTGTGTTACCCCAATCCATTTTGCAGTGCAACAGAACATCCATTTTAAAACCATAGATAGGGCCAACAGATTTTTTTAATGCGTGGTAAACTTTCCATCAGTGCTCACGAAATTTATTTTCCCATCCAATGGAAAAAAGGAATAGGTTTAAACCCAGCCGGTTTTGGGAGGGAAATAGCCGGTTTTATAACTAAAATGCCCAAAAAAATGCCGGTTTTTATCAAGACAAACTTCAATTGCAATCGGTCTTTTGGGAATCTTGTCTTGTAAAAAATACATTAAAGGACGGTTTTCTTTCCATTGCTAAATTACTATTTACTTTTGCTATTGCATAGATAAATATTCCATAGATAGAAACTTCTCGGTCAATTCCAAAAGGATGGGACCAGTTTTCATAACATTTCCCAAGAAGTCACTCGTTCCAACGTAGAGAGGAAGGATGGTAGGGGGGGAAGATACTTACAAAGAATTAACAAGATTGAGGTTGGCTATGCAATTAATAAAACGATGGGTTAAAGTTTCAAGGTCTAAGTTGCATTTTAGACACATACCACTACTCTCCCATATTTTAGCCACCCTCCCAAGTCCCATATGTTCATACTGCTTTTGAGGAGAATCAACCATTGGAGATAGACTATTGTGGTTGTCTCGTGTTTATCTAGAGATTTTGAACCTAGATTCCCATTGGTTGGGGTGTCAATTGAGTCCCCATCCTTTGTTAACATTTTGAATCAATTTAGTATTGTTGGTTTAGGCATTTGGCAAATGAATTAGCAACTTCTTATCTCCCCACAATAAGCATATGGGCTTAATGGCCTATTTGAAAGAATTTATTTTCTTTAGGCTAGGCCCCCACAAAAGGCTTGTCTAGTTTTTATTGATTCTAGTTCAAAGGTTTTACAATTGTATTGGTTCCTTAAGGCCAATCTTTCCTAACGTAGTTGCATATATTCTTCTAGCACCTCAATTCTTTTAGGTAGATTTTCGATGCACGAGAGTATTGGCTAGGTTCTATGCCTCCTATGGAAGCAAATAAATGTCTGAAATCTAGGCTACTCCATGGAAGGATGGAATTATGGCATGGGGAGAGCACAATCATGCATTTGTACTTTAATTATGCCTACCATAGGCCTTTAGTAAATTTGGAGCAACCCTCATCACTAGAAGAAACAAGGAGGATTGGTGCTGGGGGTCTAAAATTTGGTGGGAAACATATAAGCAACACAAATTATGTGATCCTTATGCAATGACACTAGCTATTGTTCTTAAGATGTTTGCAAATTGGAACTTGTTGGCTAAGAAACAAATTTGCAACACATAAGCACCACTCTAGGATACAACTTTTTCCATGAATAGACAATTTATGTTCAACCCCCTTCAATAGGCACCATCATAAGGAATCTCACAACTATCAACATGTATTTTTCTCTCCAATGTGCCTCATAGTTGGATTCATACTTGTCTCGTTGATTTATCAGTTTCACATTTGCTTCAATTTATATCTTCAATAATTTTGTTAAGATAGTTCCTTTCAATTCCAAGGCACAAGAAAAAAGAATTGACTTATTCAAAAGAGTCGTGTGTGTTTTTTAAAAGTAAAAATGATTATAGAGGAAGAATGAGAGGTAGAAGTAATGCTTGTGAACTTTGGCCTACACGTAGTAAATATTACATGTCAAAGTGTATATCCTCTCCATAGATGTAATTGTATGGATTGACATTTTTGGTAGAGATGATGCTCTTGATGATGCAGGAAATTAGGTTCTGATTGTTCACTATCAAAAGACACATAGCTTTGCCACAAAGCTTTAACATTCTCATATTGGATAGAAAGAATACTATGGTGATACAATCTAAGTCATTGCAGCAAGGCAATCCATGCACAACTTAGAACAATGCTACCATATACACTTATTGATCTATGGACACATAAAAATAAGAAGAGATTATTCAAAAAGATAATGACACTTGTCAATGCACAAAAACATGAAGAGCTTATTCAAAAGGAAATAGAAAATTGATTGTTTCTCTTATCCATGAGAGAGAGAGAGAGAGAGAGAGAGAGAGGGAGAGGGAGGGAGGGAGGGAGATCTCAAAATGTCACTTTTAATACGTTGAGAGAGATGAATGTTTCATACATGATGCAACTAGTTTTGTGCAAGTAGGTGGGATGCAAAAAGAAAACCAAATTAATCATGAATATTCTATACCTTTGTCTCAACACTATGCTTTGTCTTTCGCTCTTTAAAATCATGTTGTGCTTGCTTGGTTTTGGTCCCAATCACAATCTAAATTTAACAAAATCTAATAACAAATATTGCAAGAAAAAAAAGCAAACGGAGAGAGAGAGAGAGAGAGAGAGAGAGAGAGAGAGAGAGAGAGAGAGAGAGAGAGAGAGAGAGAGAGAGAGAGAGAGAGAGAGAGAGAGAGAGTTTAGTCTTTATAATCTTGAAGCTTTGTCCCCATCTTGTTGTCCCACAAAGTAGAATCTATGGCAACTGGCTTAATGTGATTACTAATCATATGCAAGTCAAAGTGTGAGAAGGAAAACAACCTTGGAGAAAAGATGAATGATTAGATGTGCCATGCACATGAGTACACATCGTTTGTATGATTTTGGGAAAGAGGATAGGACTCAAAGATTGAAAGGTTAGAGAGAGGAGCATGGAAACAACAATATAAAGGTGTCATAGGTTGTAAGCAGATGTGCTCTTTGGAATATATTTTGTCCAACTCTGATCATGACTAGAAGGAGATGAAACATGACTAGCTACCATTAAACAATGACATCTTTCTCAACACACTAGAAGGCGACATGATAGAATCATAGGCATCCTGCGTAACCAAATGGCTGCAATGAGGAGTCTAAAACAAGGTGACAAATGGAGTTCAGGGCATTGATGGAAGACAATGGGATTGGTGGTGTCAAGGATTTTAAGAGTGCCTGCAATCGTCATTCCGGGCAAAAGCAAGAGACCAAGAATAAAAAAGTGAAGAGGCAACAACGCAAGGTTGAGAAGCTAGCAATACAATCACTACATTGCATGCAAGCCATAGAGTAGTGTTGGAGGTGGAGCTTTCCATACTAGGTGTAGGCACTTGTGAAGTTTTACATGAAGATGTTAGGGTAGTTAATAGAGTGCAAATTGTGACCTATTTATGCACAGGTAACTATGTGGATTCACGTGGAGTGAAGGGAGTTGATGCCCTTGAAGCAAACACTAAGCTTACAAAGACCAAGACCATAGAAGAATTTTGAATTACATAGCATCATGTGTCCTGGATGCCAAACCCACATCTTCTTACCTTGACAGCAAAGGTATATGATTGCATGTAAAGCTTGTCCATTCATCTTAGCTCGAGCTTTGTGATGAGTAAAATTTCTCAAGTCACTACAAGGATATAAAGGAATAGCGACAGGCAGTTGTGATGCATATCACCGGCATCACTAATAGCGATGGTACTTAGAGGAAAAAAAAAAGTAATCGAAACCTGAGTACGACATTTTGCCACAAAGAGCAAAAGAGTGAGCAAAAGAGATCATGTGTTTGGGAGGGATAGGGAGAGAAAGAGAGAGAAGGAGAGCTCACCATTGCCACCACCACAATCAATGTTCACGAAGAAAAGGAGGAAGTGCATGAAGGGCAAAGAGGGGCCGTCGCGAAGAGTAGATGAAGAATCTATCCTCCAGCCTTTGCAGTGAGTACATTGCTCCCTCTTGGTTTATTCTTGTTCTTTCTTATTTTCTTTTGTTTGTTTTTTTTAAGATCAAGGTGCACTTAGGGAGAAAGAGAGAAAATGAGAGAGTGAGAAGAAGAAAGGAAAATGAAGAAAGAATGGGAGAGAGAGGGAATAAACATGAAACATAATACAGAAAGAGAGAAAGAGACAGAGAGAGGGAGGGAGAGAGGAGAATATATGAGAAAACACGAGGTGTAGAGAGAAACAAAGAGAGCGTTTGTTCTTGTTCTTACTTCTTCTTCTTCTTCTTTTGAGAATGATGTGCATTGAGGGAGAAAGAGAGGAAATGAGAGAGGGAGAAGAAGAAAGGAAAAGGAAGAGAGAACCACAAAGAGAGAGAGAGAGAGAGAGAGAGAGAGAGAGAGAGAGAGAGAGAGAGAGAGAGAGAGAGAATAAACATAAAAGATAACAAAGAAAGAGAGAAAGAGAGAGAGGGGAGGAGAGAGAGAAGAGAATGACTGAGAAAACACGAGGGGGTGGAGAGAAACAAAGAGGGGTTTTCTTGAGAATGAGGTGCATTGAGGAAGAAAGAAAGGAAATGAGAGAGGGAGAAGAAGAAAGGAAAAGGAAGAGAGAATGAGAGAAAGAGAGAATAAACATGAAATATAACAAAGAAATGGGAAAAGAGAGAGAGAGAGAGGGAAGGAGAGAGGAGAATGAGTGAGAAAACATAAGGGGATGGAGAGAAACAAAGTGAGGGGCAAAAAAGAAAGAGACATATAGAAAGAAAGATAGGAAATGAGAGAGAGAGAAGAAGAAAGGAAAAGGAAGAGAGAAGGAGAGAGAGAGAGAGAATAAACATAAAATGAGAGAGGGAGAAGAAGAAAGGAAAAGGAAGAGAGAACGCGAGAGAGAGAGAGAGAGAATAAACATGAAAGTTAACAAAGAAATGGGGAAAGAGAAATGAAATGAAATGATATATTAATATCTACAAAAGGCCAAAATGATCTATGAGACCATGAGTTACAATCATGTGTATGGTGGTACAATTTTCTAGGAAAAATATGTAGCACAAAGCAAAATAAGAAAGGAAACTAACTATGGCTATGTGTAAAACATAGAGCTCTATCTAGTAATAATGAGCTCCAAATGGTACAATCTCATGTGGGTATGGAGGGGCTAGCTCTCGGGGGGTTCACTATATATATATTCTCTATATAACGTGTGTTCATGGTCTATTTATAAATATCCTAATCTATGAATTTTTTTTGAATAAAACACAACCTTTTTCTATTCAATCTGTAAGTAACCCCTTTATATGATACCTTGATGTATGTAAAAAATGTATAAAAATGTTGTTTTAAAAACCCCTTATTTTGAACTCACGTTATATATACATATATTCATGAGTGACCCCCTCGAGGGCTAGCTCTATCCCGAGCAATAATCCCCTATATCCGCATATAAAGGTGTCATCAATGTTTGTGTCGAGGCCTACGACGTCTAGATCAACTAAGCTGAATGGCTCGATCAATCAGTACTCCTTGTCTGTGTGTGGATTGTGGCGGTGAGAGAGGCTCTCGTGTGGACTGTGGTTGTAACTATATTGAAGTCTTCAGAGTCTCCTTTGCAAAGAAGTCAGTGAGTTGCCTCTGTGAAGGGCCTTGGCGTCCTAGAGTAGCTATACTCTTGAGGTGCATGTCACGAAGCCGTCGTATCTCAAGAAGAAAGAGGCCAAGGCATCGTTGATCGGAAAAATCCATGACTCTAGATAGTGGTCCAAATCCGTCTCTAAAGAGACAGTGGAAACAACCATGGACCTTATAATACATTGGGCAGTAGTCGGTAGATACAATGTTCATTTGTATGTGGCTCTAATTAGCATATCTGGCATATGCGCTCCTCTGGTGGGATGGATCTATATGTGCCAAAGTCTCAATCTCTAGCTGATGTGATGAGGTGTGCAATTGGCCAATAGTACATCTTATCCCATGAGAAAGGTGGGTTTCCATGTATCTTAATCCATCATCTGTAGTATGAAGTAAATGTTCGTGGTAGAAATCCATCTTTGTCCCTAGCTCCTTCCCAGGCATCAACCATGTCCGCCTGATATCCAACTGGGTAAG
Source organism: Lygodium microphyllum (assembly GCF_053477565.2). Lineage (NCBI taxonomy): Eukaryota > Viridiplantae > Streptophyta > Polypodiopsida > Schizaeales > Lygodiaceae > Lygodium > Lygodium microphyllum. The sequence goes on along the minus strand of NC_141155.1, from coordinate 44,271,434 downwards.
ATCCATCCTGATGATCTTGCAAATCTCTAACCTGCTTAGATCAAGAGATGGTGCATCAAGGGAGTACTGGAAGGGGGGTAACTTGTCCATGCAAAAGCCATGTAGCTCAAATCACGTTGATACATGTGCATACCAACATGAAGTATCACTCTCTCTGGCAAGCTTCTTGGAGGACTCAAGGGCCAATCGTGCATATTTGTGTCTGGGTAAGTCCCATAGGCTATGTATGTATGTGACCGATCAGGTGAGGGCCTCTACCACAATCGGTGTAGCTACTAGCTCAGCTCTGATGATCTCATGTGGCACTGAGGCCTTACATCTAATCATCCTGGATATCATGGACACTAGGGGTTTCTCCATCGGCCTCCCTTCATCATAAGTGCACCCTAATTGGCTATGGTGGTCAAGATTGGGCCCCCATATCTATACTCCATAAAGAAGTGTGGATGTGACCAACATATCAAAGAGCCGTAGCTTGGTGCGGGGTTCTTGGAATTGCACTTGTGAGCACATCCTCTCCAAACCACCTAGTACTGTGTATCTGTGAGTCAGTCTAGTGTCTGCTAGCTCTCGCATAGAAAAGGTGGGCCGTATGAATAAGACTCCTAGATATGTATAAGAATCCACATACTCCAGCTCCTCAAATCCAGATGTGGATTTAGGTGCTGATCTCCTGACCCACTATGGTGTAGTATTAAATACCATCACCTTGGTTTTACCAAGGTTCATTGAAAGCCCACTATCCAAAGTATAGGAGTGTAATGCATCCAAGTGTCTCTATAGACCCTTGGAGAGTCATTTATCAATACAATGTTATCTGTATACAGTAGGAGAGGTATCCAAGTGCCAGCTAGTGGAGCTCCTCTATCTCCTTCCTGTAAAATATATTCAGCAATCTCATCAATGTACATGCCAAATAATGTCGAAGAGACGGAGCATCCCTACTTCACCCCAATGGTGGAGTAAATAGGTGCCGAAAGGCTCTCAGGTGCCAGAACTCTGCCCACAACTCTCTCATACAGTGCCAAAATACCCCAACTGAGCTCTTTTGGTACTCCCATGGCATGCAATATATGTATTAGCCTATCTCTCGGTACTATGTCAAAGGCTTTGCAAAAGTCCACAAATCAACAATAGGTCCGTCGGCCATGGGCCCTTCCCTCCTCAATGATCGCTCTAAGTGTGAGGATGTGATCCAATGTGGAGAAGCCTCTTCTAAAGCCAGCATGTCCTTGTGCTCTAAGACCCCGCATCTTTGCCCACCTATTTAACTCATGCTCAAGGATGGAAGCATATAACTTAGCCAATGTATGCCCAAAAATGATAGTTCGGTAGAGTAGGGTCCCCTGACTTGAGGATAGGCCACAATAGTGTTCATGATCCTGCTTTTTGGTAGGCCTTCACACATGGCTCTGTTAAACATGCAAGCTAGGATGGATCAAGTGCTCAGCTTCTAATCCATCATCATCTTGTGCCTTTCCTCTGCTAAGTGTGTCAATGGTCTCTCGGACCCTACTTTTAGTAAAGAAAGTGGTGGTATTTGTACAAGGCTCAAGTGGGTCAGGAAGAGGTGGCTAACCCTCCACAGTATAAAGACTAGCTGCATACTCCTCCCATACAGTAATGGACGTAATAGAGGTGTGGTCGGGCAATACTCTCTAGAGTCATGGCTCAAGAATAACTGATATAGGTCTCGCTCGGGCCAAGAATGTTCTCTTCTTCCACCATGTGAGGCATCTAAAGAGTATCTGTGCTTGTCTGTGGGTAGTGGACCCCAGTGCTATCTCTCTCTATAGCTGTGCTCTAGTCTCACGGCACTCATAATCATACCAACTATTCTGAGGTGCCACCCTAGTGGAGGCTCTCTGTGTGGGTCGTGAGTGTGGGAAGGCTACACCTCTAGCAATGTGTAGGGCCTCAATGAGCAGCTAAGTCAGCTCCTATAATGGAATGCCAGGGTTTGTATCATGCAACAATCTAAGGATCTCCGCCCCATAGATATCCTCTATCTCTCTAGAAAATAGGTATCTCGAGTGTAGGTGAGCTACATGATGGGTCTATGTGCCAATGAATTTGAGGTCGATGGTGAATGATAGGTAGACATGATCCACTGCAACTTCGAGAAGGTGTGGGGATAGTGAGAGGTCCTAGATGTGAGATATCAGCATCGGTGAGGCAAGAACATAGTCTATTGTGCTGGCACCATGTCAGTGAGGATAACATGTGAAGGCTCTGGATAGGGGGTATCTACCCATGCCATTGAGAATGACTAACCTGTGTATTGTGCCCATCTCCACAAGGTATCTCCCATATTCAGTGATTTTCCCCATATCCTAAGATGTCCTCTCCAACTGTAGCTCTAACACATCGTGCTCCTGTATCATCTCCTTAGATGCATCAAAGAAAGACACTTGATGGGAGGTTGTCTTCGCATTGAAGTCTCCTAGTAAGATAACCTCTCCCTCCTTTGAGAACTCACAAATATCCTCATTTTGAAAGTCGATTTGAGTAGTTGGATCTTGTAGAACAGCAAGCTCTTGCAAGTTAGAAAATTAAATTGTTTTTATAGGCAACTGATCCTGAGCTTCAAGAGAAGCTTGATGATTTGCTGGAGGATCAGACTACAGAGACACATTGAAAATAGAGTGTTGTCAATATGTTCTTTGGATATGTATGATGTTATAGCATTATTTGCTCAACAGGAAGGATTACAATGGGCTGAAGCACTTGTGGAGCACAAAGTGTCAAGGCAGCCAAGCTTACGGGATCCTACAGATATAGGTCATCAATTTACATATGAAACATTACAGGAATTGAAAGCTGGTGCAGAAGAGTTTCTTTTTCCTACTGAGAGAGACTATTTTATGCGGATGTTGGCTAGATATGGGAAGGCATTTGCATTTCAGTCAAGTGAAGTAGGTTGTGTGGATCCAAATGTTGTCTCTCTTATGGTTATATTTATTGTGCCACATGTACCATGGAACTTGAGGCATATTCCAGTGCCTAAAGCTTGCCAAAAATGATGGATTTGCTAAATGAAAAGATTCACATGAAGATCTTGGAGCCTTCTTCAGCCCCATACTCAAATCGCTAGTTTACTGTGCCCAAAAAGAATGGGGCTTTGAGATTTATTCAAGACATGCAACCGATCAATAAAGTGACCATAAAAAATGTGGGTGCAAGTCCTGTGGTTGATGAATTTGTAGAGGCTTTTGCAGACATAGCGATCTATTCTTTGGGCGATCTTTACTTAAGTTATGATCAGTTTTAGCTTGCAATTGAAGGTAGGGATATCACAACCGTGAAGACTCCTTTGGGGTTAGTACGAATGTGTACTCTCCCACACGGTGCAACAAACTCAGTGGCACACATGACAAATGCTATGAATAGGGTACTCAAGGATTTTATACCACAATTGACTATGCCCTTCTTGGATGATGTTCTAATCAAAGGGTGTGCAGTGGATGAAAATAATGAAGAGATGGATGCTCATGGATGCAGACAGTTTGTTGCAGACCATATTGTGGATTGTGAGAGGATTTTGACACGTCTAGAAGAGGTGCATTTAACTCTTTCTGGACAAAAGTCTGTCTTTGGAGTTGAAGAGGTTTTGATTGTTGGGCATATGTGTGGGCCTTATGGGAGAAGGCCATCACCAGCAAAAATAGATGGCATTGATAGAATGCAAGATGTATGCACGAATGTATTAGAGGTGTGTAGATTCTTGGGTGCATGTGTGTTTTATTTCATATGGATTCCTCACTTTGCACATGTAGCTGATGCTCTTTATCAGCTTGTAAGGAAAGGTCATAAATTTCATTGAGAAAGGAAGCATCAAAAAGCAATGAAGAAATTGAAGCAACTCTTAAAATCTTCTCCTACATTGAGAAAGGCTAACTATTTACATGGAAAGGCTATCATTATTATTGTTGATACAAGCCCAATCTGGATTGGATGGGTAATTGGGCAAGATGATGAGGAAGGACAAATATATGCAATTCGCTTTGGTGCTAAAGTATTGACTGAACGACAAAGAATATATTCAGATGTTAAAAGATAATTATAGGGAATTGCGACAATCCTCAAATTTGGTAAGGAGTATTTGGTACTCATGTAGTCATTGAGACCGATTGTTTGCCAGTATTGGGTATGATTACTAGTTGTGCTACTCCGGACATTGCTATGCTCTGGTGGATTGTATACATCAAATCTTTGAACCTTGAATTTTAGCATATTGCAGGAAGAGATAACCCAAGCAGACATGTTATCTCAAGCACATTATGAGAATGAAGATGGGATGATGGATGAGGAGGAAGAAGATGACTTTCTTGGCTGAAAATGATGTTGCAAGAGTGAATTTAGCAATTCAAGGTGTTGCTACAGCATTAACAGAAACTTGGACAACAAAGAGAAGACACTTTAGATGTTTCTTCTTGTGCAGAAGTGTTTCTGGAAGATAAATGTACATGAGAGTGGCTGAGAATTGGTTAATATCTCAGTACATTAACAAAGAGAGATGAATGGTCAAATGAGGAGTTTAAGAAGATCAAGAGGAAAGCCCATGGATTTTTCTTAAAAGATGGATACTTATGGAAACATGCTAAAAAGAAATAGGGTATGCCATTGCGAGTTTTGGGTGATAGAGCTTCACAAGTAACTGTTATGCAAGAATTTCATGAAAGCTTGGGCTGGACATAGAGGTGTTTGGGGTACTTTTACAAAGATCAAAGAAAGATATTGGTGGCAGGGTATGTATAAGGATGTTGCTCACTTTGTGGAAACATGTACGACATGTCAAATGTATTCAATTGTGAGACATCGAGATGGATTGCAACCCACATATCCATTGTCTCTTCATTTTAAGTGGGTGGTGGATTTGGTCACAATGCCTACAGGTCTTTGGCAAATGGGGTATCTTGTGCTTGCTCATGAAGACTTGACTAATCAAGTTGAAGGGAGAGCTCTACGTACTAAGATGACAAATGCCGTATGTACTTTTCTCTTAGAAGAGATCTTTTGTCGATATGGCTGTGTGGGAAAAATTACAGTAGATAGGGGTGAGCTAAATGTAGATGAGGCTCATGATTTCTTTGCACGGTTGGGGATAAAGCTTTCTTTAACATGAGCCTATAACCCTGAAGGAAATGGTGAAAGTGAAAGAGGTCATCCACCTATTGTGAAGGCATTGGCAAAAGCATGTGGAGAGAAGGTAAAAGAGTGGCCACGATTGCTCCCTTATACTTTGTGGGCTGACAAAACAACTCATAGTGCTGTTACACGATATATGCCTGTAGAATTGATGTATGGTCAAAAATCTATCATGCTAATAGAAGAGATGACAGTCACATGGAGTGTGTTACCTTGGGAGGAGAAGTTGAATCGAGAGGAGTTGTTGGCCTTACGCATTAGACATGTGGAAAGAAAGTCATAAGACATAAAGGCAACAACTACAAAGTTAAGGGCAGCAAGGATACAGAACAAGAAACGGTTTGACAAAAGACATAGATTGAGACTAAGAACCATACAAGATGGGGATTGGATATTGGTTTATGATAGTAGTTTAGATTACCAGCATAGTGCCATGCATAAAGTTTCCAAAAGATGGTTTGGACCCTATGTGGTAAGACAGGTGTTTGATAATGCTACTTATGCATTAAATGAGCTGGATGGGATAGCCATCAATCTTCCAGTACACAGGGAAAAGAATCAAATTATTCAAAAGGCGGGAATCTACTACCTATGAGTTGCTAGAAATGGAAGAAAATAGTGGTCATGATACATGGGCTAGCCAGGAAGATATGGAAGATGAAGAAGTAAAGGATATGGTTGCAGAGGATGAGGAGGACTCAGAATCTGGTGACAACTAGGATTTTGGCACATACCAGAGGATGTGTAGGTTTAGAGGGGGTGGATGTCGTGATGTTATGAGGACACAGTGTGAAAAAGTATGGAATGCATCATCAGCCAACTTCTTTATTGATCTAGAGAGTCAATGTGATCTGAGCCATTAGTACTAGTGTGAGTTGCATGGATTATCTGAAAATACTAGATTTTTGGATAATTTTATACTATTTTTGATATTATTTATTGTACAAATTTTAAAAAGCTAGAAAAAGCTTCTAGATTATGATGGCATGCAAAAATAACTAGTTGCTTGTTCAGCCAATTAGGGGATTTTCACAAGAGGGATAGATTGAGGAAATCGTGCGCGTCACGATCGCTGTAAACATGCTGAAAACTGCAGATTGAACTAAAAGAAGAAGAAGGAGTGATCTGGGAGATCCATGAATAGGTGTCCTAGAGTTTTACCCCCTTTCAAATCCAATGGAGCCATTAGATTTGGGTTCCGAGCAGCAGAGAAGGAGCTGTATTTTTTATGCACGTTTTGTTCTATGAAGGAGCTCTAGGAGAACTAATGCCTGGAGATTGCTTCTAAGTAGTGCAAAGATTCCAGGTTCTTTTAATACATATTGATTCAATTCATTGTGATTTGTCTTTGTAGTGTTTACCACTTGGGTATTCTCTATCTTCTCTTCCATATCCTATCTCTACTTCCTTCTACTTCTGATCCCCGGTGGATTGGACCTATAAAGTGTGTTCCTCACCACACACTCTCACCCACATGTATCTAGCTTGCTAATCTCTGCGGACTACCTGAATCACTTGCTGTAGCTCCTCCCTGAATAACATTGCCACTCCTCCCGACCTGTGATTACTATGGTCTGTGTGTGTCTCCTTCCAAGTTGACTCCCACCTATAGCTTGCCACCTGTGTAAGTGTAGTATGTGGTACTTGATGCGTCTCTAAGTAGAACACTATATCTCTCCCTCTGAATGTCTCCTCAAAAGCTCCCACATCCAATCGGAGGGCTCCATTACAGTTCCAAACTACCACTACAAGGCTAGTCCCATAGGTCTCACACCGTCATTTGTGTCGCCTCTCCATGACTACCACTATTCCTCCTCTGTAGAAGGTGAGTTTTCCCTCCTCCCTAGCTGCCTTAATTCTTGGCATGCACTCCCTCATGTGGGCTAGTTGGGTTGGTGTGAGATTGTCACCCAAAAATACACTGGTCTCCTTCAATGTATGGCGTTGAGCTAGGAAGTCTCTCCTAGCATCCACGGTGGGGAAGCGGTCACCATTTCTTCATTATCTTTCATGTTTATTCTCTCTCTCTCTCTCTCTCTCTCTCTCTCTCTCTCATTCTCTCTTCCTTTTCCTTTCTTCTTCTCCCTCTCTCATTTCCTATCTTTCTTTTTCTCTCTCTTTCTTTGTTGCCCCTCTCCTTGTTTCTCTCCATCCCCTTATGTTTTCTCTCATTCTCCTCTCCGCCTCCCTCTCTCTCTCTCTCTTTTCCCATTTCTTTGTTATCTCACTCATTCTCCTCTCTGCCTCCCTCTCTCTCTCTCTCTCTCTCTCTCTCTCTCTCTCTCTCTCTTTTCCCATTTCTTTGTTATCTCACTCATTCTCCTCTCTGCCTCCCTCTCTCTCTTTTCCCATTTCTTTGTTATCTTTCGTGTTTATTCTCTCTCTCTCTCTTTCTCTTGTTCTCTCTTTCTTTTCCTTTCTTCTTCACCCTCTCTCATTTCCTATCTTTCTTTCTCTCTCTCTCTCTCTCTTTCTTTGTTGCCCCTCTCTTTGTTTCTCTCCACCCCATCATGTTTTCTCACTCATTCTCCTCTCTCCCTCCTTTCCTCTCTCTCTCTCTTTTTCCATTTCTTTGTTATATTTTATGTTTATTCTCTCTCTCTCTCATTCTCTCTTCCTTTTCCTTTCTTCTTCTCCCTCTTTCTTCGTTATTTTTCATTATTATTATCTCTCTCTCGTTTTGTTTTCCTTTTTGTTTCTTCTTCTTCCTCTCTCATTACATATCCTTCTCTCTCTCTCTCTCTCTCTCTCTCTCTCTCTCTCTCTCTCTCTCTCTCTCTCTCTCTCTCTCTCTCTCTCTCTCTCTCTTTGTTTATCTCCACCCCCTTATGTTTTTTCTCTCATTCTCCTCTGTCCCTCCAAGAACTCCAAAAAAAAGAGGAGAAGATGACAAAGGAGGTTGTTTCTTGGGTAGAGATGGTCAAGAAAACCCAATAGGAAGTAGAGGAGGCGGAGCAATGGATTCAATTTGCAAAGAAGGGGAAACACCTAGCACATGCACCTACAACAACCATAATCAATGACACATTGGAGGAGCAACAAAAAAGAAAAATGAGAGCACTCCATGTTTGGGTGACGAGGTTGAAATTGCATGAAAAAGTGGATGAGGACACCAAGGTGCTATACACATTAATGAATATTAAGAGAGAAAGAGAGGGATGCAGAGAGGAGAATAAGTGGGAAAACATAAGGGGGTGGAGAGAAACAAAGAGAGGGGCAACAAAGAAAGAGAGAGAGAGAGAAAGAAAGAGGAAGGGAAGAGAACATAAAATGAAGAGCTCAAAGAAAGGGGAAGAAAAACAAGACTTTAGTTGACATTAATTTTATTGAGTTACAAGAGAAGAAATCCCTTCTCAAACAAATTAAGAAAGAAAAAGAGAATGGAAACAAAAACAAATTGTTTGTCGTAACGTAGACATTCTCGCATGGAGCGTATCGACAAAATGTGCTCCACAATGGATTGTGGTGTCATGGTAAAGTTTGAGTAAGAGAGCCGACGGCGAGCCATGGATCCAAACATCGTTACAGAAATGTAGTATTTTGGAAACTTGCAAAGTATTATTACGGTGGATTACTGTAACTTCTCCCATGATCATATTCGATGTGTAGGGATTCAAAGTGGTACTAGAAGGAGCGGGGGCAACGATTTGATGAGGTCCATTTGGATTTCTCGAAATAGATTCTGAAAAAAGCTAGATAGATATGTATATGTCACAAATATTAAATCTCTCTCTCTTGTATGTGATTTTAAACAGGCAATTTTCTATCCAAACCCCCGACAACCTCAATGGTGGTATGTTGTGCCTTCAGCTCCCCGAAGTACGAGAGTATATGATGAAAGCAACATTCCTAGCTTAGATGAGGACAGTATGCAGGTAGAGGGGTCGCTATTGCAAGGGGTGGAGGCACCCAAAGCTTTGGAGCATGTAGAGAAGGAAAATTTCGGGTAACGATGATGGAAAGACAAGAGGCCATGAATTCTTCGAGAACGAGGTGGACTCATCCTTTTGTGGTAACCTTTCTATCAACCTTCTAGCATATGCAAAGTTGTGTCAGGAGATTGACATGGGACCATAGGCTACGTCATATTTGTAGCATCCCCCTACTCAATTCATTGATGAATCGCTTATAAGGGTATGCATTTTAAGTAATATCACTTTTTTCAGAGTTATATTATTGTGCTTTGCTTGAATCTTTATATTGATTATGCTAACATCAATTTTTGTCTGCGTAGGTAACCTTTGGTGATATTTAGAGAGCATGATGAGCATAGATGATTTTAACATCCAATGTATACTTTCGTGTTATAAAATATGTGACGAAACTTGTATTTTAGAATTTCAAAAGTGGCAATTTATTTTCTAAACCAAATATATCCTATAATTGGTTGGTGAATATTTTTTATGAAAATAATAAAGTGATAAAAGGTTTAAAGTGTTATTTTTGAACTCAAGATAGTAATAATTGGTTGGTGAATATTTTTTATGAAAATAACAAAGTAATAAAAGGTTTAACGTGTTATTTCTGAACTCAAGATGGTAAAATCTTCTTAATAATAACATAGACAAAGCATTGAGTGAAAGATCATTCAACCAATGACCATGTTATTGCAAAGAAAATAGTACTAGGAACATCATGATTTTCATGTAGTTTTGTTGTTGATGATGATGATACTAATGTCAACCTTGTGTTGATATCCAATTGATTTCATCGAGTATTGACTAATATCCAATATGCCAAAGCTTGGTCATACGAAAAGTTCTCTACTGAGTACTGATGGGAAACATACAATCTCATGCAAGTATCTAAGTTTGTACTTAACTTGTTGCGCACCTTGGTTTTTAAAAATGCCATAAGACTAAACATTCTTTCATCCTCCACAAATCCTAAAATTATTGCTTGAGCCAAGTCAACAAGTTGATAATATTCAGGCATACGATCTTGGAGAACTTGACTCATGCTCAACCTATTCCATAATCGAGTAATTGCACCTGATTTTGTAGGCTCTACAAGTTTTGTAAATTGAAGCCACATGATCTCTCCAAAGCATTGTGATTGTTGCAAAAGTTCATCTCCATCTATTACCGAGAAGTTGCATCAGACCCTTGCAATTTAAATATTTTTCCAAAGTGATCTTTAAGAACATGAACTCTTTTCTTGAAATCTGCTTGAAGGGCATGCATGTCTTGCTGATGGTTCAAAAATTGTGGATAAACTATTGATATTTCCTCCAATAGTTCATCTCTTGGAAACCGTTCTCTTATTTTCCGTGACACAGACTGTGCAACTTGAGCTAATGTGATTTTAACACTTTCCACTACATTATTAAAAGTTTCAATCTTTGCAGGCTTTCTTCTAGCAAGCTGTCCTCAAACTTGCTTCCTAGAGACATAAAGATGTACCAACCTTGAATGTCCTTTGATGTATACTGTACCATTTCTATTTATCTTTAAAAAGCTCTTGCTAGGTTCTGATTGAAAGTTCATGATCTCATGCCATCTTTTGAATCTCTCCTCATGCAAATGATAATTCATATTTGCATAAAAAGAATCTAATGCCAAGCATATCATCTTTCAAATATTTCCATATTCAATCATATATATTGTTCTCTTATCAGTAAGCTTCACAAGGACATTAAGCTCCGCAAGCAAAGGAACAATTCTTATAAAACAAAGATACAAAATATTAGATATCAAACTAAAAGAAAGTACAAGCAGTATATTCACTCCAAAAACATTGAAATACCTATCAATGTAAGTAATGTCTCTAAATCTTTCAAAGTTGTTAGAAGCTCTAATGCCTTGTCAGTCTCCTTCGACTTCTGAGTTAACAATCTATCCATGATTCCTACTAAAGATGTGTAATACTCTAATAATCTCCTAGCTAGCAAGTACAAGCTGATCCAACTTGTATTCACATGCTTCAATAATTTTCTACCTTGTCTTAAACACCCTTTGCCATCTCTTGGAACTTTAAATATCATTTGGAACTCCTACAAAAAAAACTACTAGATGTACTAAGCAACTGCTCCACCTTTGCAATACTATCAAACTCATCAACTATTTTATAGGCCAAAATCATTCTATGTGCCATACAATGAATTCCTAACATGAAAGGTGTTATAGAAGTTTGTATGCAGACACAAATTCCTGAGCAATGGCCTTGCATAACTGTTGCTCCATGAACTCCCACACAAATTAGTTTTTTTGCAATCTCAGCCCTTGATAATTGCAATATACTCATCAAGCTTTCTTCAACAAACAAGAACAGATTCTCTCTTGTGGCATCATTTTGGATTTTGTTTATTGTAAGAAAATATGCATGACAAGCATGATTTTCCACAATATAAACATTCATGCAAACCCAACTAGTATTATCTTTAGATGTGGCCTCATCTAGCGAAAGAGCAAAAATCTGAGAAGATTTGATTTTTTCTCTCAAATCTTGCTTGACAACCTCATCTAATGCTTCTCCCAAATCCCATCCACTACTGCGTGACCAATGCGATTGTGGAAAATTATTAATAGGAAATTGTGACAACAATTCATTATACTCAGGATAGTCCACCATTGATCTTCCTCGCCTTAAGATATAAAAACAATCTGCACATAAAAAAGCCATTACAATTTGATATTACACACAATATAAAATATATTATGAATATATTTATAATTATAAATTATTAAAAAATACATTCAATTGTAGGATTTTACTTTGCAAGGTCTTATCTTGTATTTTTTCTAACATGTTGTTAATTGATAACTTCTCACATTGTGCTTGCTCAAGCAAATGTTTCTCATATAGTCTTGCATTCTTTAGATGTAGACACTCCTCACTAGACTTTCATCATACTTGACTTACTTCTTGCCTATCAACAATGTTTTTTTGATATACCTTGCCTGCATGCTTCTCTATAGTGTCAATTTTGAGCTGAAGTGTGTAATCAGTTCCCCTTTTCCATGAGCAACTAATACATCGAGCCTTTTTTGGAGTAGAATCATCTGCTGGTATAACTGGCTCAATGAATGGAAATTTACTAACCCAATCTAGCTGAAATGTATGCTTTGCAAGGCTCCAAATTCTTTTATTTTTCTTCTCACTAGCTTGTGTGCTTTTCAGGGAACTTGACATCTCTTCTTTATTTGTTTGTATAGGTTGACATGGAGCATTTTGTACATTTGGTGTAACTTATGTTTCAACTACTCCAACACTAGTAGTGGCACAAATCTGTTGATCTCTTGCTATTACAAACAATTACCACTTAACTACGACTCACAAAAGATTGGTTTCAAGCTTTTAGATTAAAGCAACATGTTTGCAAGAAACCACACACACACACACACACACACACACACACACACACACACACATGATCACATTTTATACCAATTGCACATAAATCCAAATATGACTTGGAATTTAAAGCAACATATAAACCATTACCAACTTAACCATGACCCATAAAAGATTGGTTTCAAGCCTTTAGATTAGATCACCTTGTTTGCAACAAGGAGCAATTTTCTTAAATGTGTGCATATACACATCCTTGCGCATTTTGTACTAGTTGGACATAAAACAAAATATTATGACTTGGAATTTAAAGCAACATATAAACCATTACCAACTTAACCATGACCCATAAAAGATTGGTTTCAAGCCTTTAGATTAGATCACCTTGTTTGCAACAAGGAAAAATTTTCTTAAATGTGTGCATATACACATCCTTGCGCATTTTGTACTAGTTGGACATAAAACAAAATATAACTTGAAATTGAAAGAAACATATAGACCATGACAAACTTAACTATGACCCATAAAAGATTGGTTTCAAGCTTTTAGATTAAAGCATCTTATTTGCAAGGAATAACACACACACACACACACACACACACACACACACACACACACACACACACACACACACACACACACACACACACACACACACACACACACACACACACACACACACACACATATCATTGCACATTTTTAAAAACCTTACTAAATAATGATACTGGTTCAATGGAGATAAAATGCAATATGGTTGATATCTAATATCCAAGTTTATCATGGAATCAATCGCAAAGTAGCTATCAAAGGTTCATAAAAATCTATTAGTGGTTCTAGTGACCATGAAATTTTCTAAGTGTTACCTTTATTAAGTGCATTATGATAAGCATTGTGATCTATTGTGTAAATATCAAGATATGATTATTCACACTCATAAACCTCGTGTATGCATTAGAATGCTCACAAGTCACCAATGCTTCACATTTTCTAATAACTAGAAATAATTTATAATATAAAATCTTCACCATGATATAAAACATGACACAGTGCAAATAATGAATTTCAAAACTTGAAAAAAATATCAATCATACAAAACAAATCGTGTATGAGACATAGACATGAAATCTTGGAATAATTACTCCCAAAAACTAAAATCACTTAACTAAATCTATAGGCACAAATTACGAGTCCCGTTCCATGGAGTATAGAGTTTTACAAAGTTGCCAATCTTTTCAAGACATGTTTAGATTCACAAGTCATGGAAACTCCCAAAACTAATAGATTGCTTTACAAGATGCAAGTAGAGATTGTAAGAGTCGGGTTACTCAAAAGAGGTGAGCTAAGATAGGACCAAGTTCTACAAGGGGTCTCTGTGCCTTTGCAGGATCAATCCCACACTCTACCCTCAAAAAGTCATTAGGTCTGCAAAGGATATACATTGTCGGAGGGGTTTTTATCGAAAGGTCAAATCCACCGGGGATCAGAGGTAGAAGAAAGTAGAGATAGGAGATGGAAGAGAAGATAGAGAATAGACAAGAGGTAAACACGACAAAGACAAAGTACAATGAATTGAATCTATATGTATTGAAAGAACTTGGAATCTTTGCACTAATTAGAAGCAATCTCCAAGCATTAGATTGCTTGGAGCTTCTTCATAGAACAAAATGTGCATCAAAATTACAGCTCCCTTGCTATTCGGAATCCAAATCCGATGGCTTCTTTGGCTCCAAAAGGGGGGTAAAACCCCAAGACACTTGCTCACGGATCTCCCAGATCACTCCTTTCAGTTCAAAGTGCAGTTTTCAGCCTATTTATAAAGATCGCGACCCGCACAATTTTGTCAATCTGTCTTTTTTATGAAAAACCCATAGCTGGTTGAAAAAGTAACTTGCTTTTTGCATGCCATCCTAATCTAGAAGCTTTTCTAACTTTTTCGAATTTTTACAATAAATAATATCAAAAATAGGCTAAAATTATCCAAAAATCTAGTATTTTTGGATAATTAATGCAACTCACACTAATACTAATGACTCAGATCACATTGACTCTCTTGATCAATAAGAAGTCGGATGATGATGCATTCCAGAGTTTTTAACACCGTGTCTGTGTAGTGGCATGACATCCACCCCCTCTGAACTTGCACATTCTCCGGTATGTGTCAAAACCCTAGTTGTCACTGGATTCTGAGTCCTCCTCATCCTCTGTAACCATATCCTTTGCTTCTTCATCTTCCATATCTTCTTGGCTATCCCCTGCATCATGGCTACCATTTCCTTCCAATTCTGGCAACTCGTAGACAATAGATTCCCACCTCTTGAATAATTTGATTTTTTTCCCTACTACTGGAAGTTTTATGGCTATCCCATCTAGTTCATTTAATGCATAAGTAGCATTATCAAACACCTATCTTTCCACATAGGGTCCAAACCATCTTTTGGAAACTTTACGCATGCACTATATTGGTTGTCTAAACTGCTATCATAAACCAATACCCAATCCCCATCTTATATGGTTCTTGGTCTCAGTCTATATCTTTTGTCAAACAGTTTCTTGTTCTCTATCCTTGCTGCCGTTAACTTTGCAATTGCTACCTCTACGTCTTCAGACTTTCTTTCCAACTATCTAATGCGCAAGACCAACAACTCCTCTCGATTCAGCTGCTCTTCCTAAGGTAGCACACTCCATGTGACTGTCATCTCTTCTATCGGCATGATAGGTTTTTGACCATACTTCAATTTAGCATGCATATATCTTGTAACATCACTATGAGTTGTTATCTCTTATGCGCAAGGCCAACAACTCCTCTCGATTCAGCTCCTCTTCCCAAGGTAGCACACTCCATGTGACTGTCATCTCTTCTTTCCAACTGTCTAATACGCAAGGCCAACAACTCCTCTCGATTCAACTCCTCTTCCCAAGGTAGCACACTCCATGTGACTGTCATCTCTTCTATCGGCATGATAGGTTTTTGACCATACTTCAATTCTGCATGCATATATCTTGTAACATCACTATGAGTTGTTATGTCAGCCCACAAAGCATAAGGGAGCAATCGTGGCCACTCTTTTACCTTCTCTCCACATGCTTTTGCCAATGCCTTCACAATAGGTCAATGACCTCTTTCACTTTTTCCGTTTTGTTCAGGTTTATAGGCTGAAGTTAAAGCAAGCTTAATCCCCAACCATGCAAAGAATTCATGAGCTTCATCTGCATCCAACTCACCCCTATCTACTGTAATTTTGCCCACACAGCCATATCGACAAAAGGTCTCTTCTAAGAGAAAAGTACACACAACATTTGTTGTCTTAGTACGTAAAGCTCTCCCTTCCACTTGATTAGTCAAGTCTTCATGGGCAAGCACAAGATACCTCATTTGCCAAAGACCTGTAGGCATTGTGAGCAAATCCACCACCCACTTAAAATGAAGAGATAATGGATATGTGGGCTGCAATCCATCCCGATGTCTCACAAATGAATACATTTGACATGTCGTACATGTTTCCACAAAGTGAGCAACATCCTTATATATACCCTACCACCAATATCTTTCCTTGATCTTTGCAAAAGTACCCCAAACACCTCTATGAAGAGCCCACAAGCTTTCATGAAATTCTTGCATAACAGTTACTTGTGAAGCTCTGTCACCCAAAACTCGCAATGGCATACCCTGTTTCTTTTTAGCATGTTTCCATAAGTATCCATCTTTTAAGAAAAACCCATACGCTTTTCTCTTGATTTTCTTAAACTCCTCATCTGACCATTCATCTCTCTTTGTTAATGTACTGAGGTATTGACCAATTCTCAGCCACTCTCCTGCATATTTGTCTTCCAAAAACACTTCTGCACAAGATACAAAACATCTAAAGTGTCTTATCTTTGTTGTCGAAGCTTCTATTAATGTTGTAGCAACACCTTGCATTGCTAAATTCACTCTTGCAATATCATTTTCAGTCACGATAAAGTCATCTTCTTCTTGCTCATCCATTATCCCATCTTCATTCTCATAGCAAGCTCGAGATAACACGTCTGCCACTGGGTTATCTCTTCCTGCAATATGCTGAAATTCAGGGTGAAAAGATTTGATGTATGCAATCCATCGGAGCATAGCAATGTCTGGGGTAGCACAACTAGTAATCATATCCAATACTGGCAAACAATCAGTCTCAATGACTATATGAGCACCCATAAAATACTCCTTATCACATTTAAGAGCTATCACAATTTTCCATAATTCTCTTTTTACATGTGGATATCTTCTCTGTCGTTCACTTAATACTTTAGCACCAAAGCATATTGCATATCTTTGCCCTTCCTCATAATCTTGCCCAATTGCCCATCCAATCCTGATTGGGCTTGTACCAACATTAATAATGATAGGCTTTCCATGTGAATAGTCTGCCTTTCTCAATGTAGGAGAAAATTGTAAGAGTTGCTTCAATTTCTTCATTGCTTTTTTATGCTTCCTTTCCCAATGAAATATTTGACCTTTCCTTAAAAGTTGATATAGAGCATTTGCTACATGTGCAAAGTGAGGAATCCATATCAAATAGAACACACATGCTCCCAAGAATCTACGCACCTCTAATACATTCGTGCATACATCTTGCATTCTATCGATCCCATCTATTTTTGCTAGTGATGGTCTTCGCCCATAGGTCCCACACATATGCCCAACAATCAAAACCTCTTCAACTCCAAAGACACACTTTTGTCCCGAAAGAGTTAAATGCACCTCCTCTAGACGCGTCAAAATCCTCTCACAATCCACAATATGGCCTGCAACAAACTGTCTACATCCATGAGCATCCAATTCTTCATTCTTTTCATTCACTGCACACCCTTTGATTGGAACATCATCCAAGAAGGGCATTGTCAATTGTGGTATAAAATCCCTGAGTACCCTATTCATAGCATTTTTCATGTGTGCCACACTCAGTTTGTTGCACCGTGTGGGAGAGTACACATCCGTACTAACCCCAAGGGAGTCTTTATGGTTGTGATATCCCTGCTTTCAATTGCAAGTTGAAACTGATCATAACTCAAGTAAATATCACCCAAAGAATATATCGATCTGCCTGCAAAAGCCTCTACAAATTCATCAACCACAGGACCTGCACCCACATTTCTTATGGTCACTTTATTGACTGGTTGCATGTCTTGGATACATCTCAAAGCCCCATTCTTTTTGGGCATAGTATACCGACGATTTGAGTACAGGGCTGAAGAAGGCTCCAAGATCTTCATGTGAATCTTTTCATTTAGTAAATCCATCGGCTTTGGTAAGTAAGCTTTAGGCACTGGAATAAGCCTCAAGTTCCATGGTACATGTGGCACTGTAAATATAATCATAGGAGAGACAACATTTGGATCCACACAACCTATTTCACTTGGCTAAAATGCAAATGCCTTTCCATGCCTAGCAAACATCCGCATAAAATAGTCTCTCTCAGTAGGAAAAAGAAACCCTTTTGCACCAACTTTCAATTCCTGTAATGTTTCAGATGTAAACTGATGACCTATATCTTTAGGATCCCGTAAGCTTGGCTGCCTTGACACTTTTTCATACATACCCTCACTCTCTAGTGGAAGTGGCAAAGCAATTGGTTTCACCTTTTTGTCAACTATCTTATACTTTGTCTCCGCAAGTGCTTCAGCCCATTGTAATCCTTCCTACTGAGAAAATAATGCTATAACATCATATATATCCAAAGAACATACTAACAATGCTTTGTTTTTAGTCTCATTAATATTCAGCCCATAAAAGATGCATGAAATGCCATCATTTTTAGCTAACAACCCCAATGCTCTCAGTTCCTTAGTAGCCCTTTTTATAGATATGCATTCAGCCTTTCAGGTAGTTTCCATAGGCTTAAACCAACATGAACTGTTTGCTATAAACTAGGAATAACCAATAGGAAATACATGCTTCATTTCATCAAGAGGCGAGTACATCCTCTGAACAGCACTACCGTAGCCCCGCATTACAACAGTGCTTAATGAAAATTTAGGTCTTTGAATTCCCTTGCATTTGGAGCCAAAGGAGACTCTCGAAGTGTATCCCGAATTCTAGGATGATTAACACAAACAATAAGAAATTGGATTGCTTTCCTCCCATCATTTCTTCTAACTCTTGCATAAGTAGAACCATCATCAGGCACCTCTGTTTCCATACGCACTCCTGTACTATAGGGATGTCCCAAAATCACTACATATGAGGAATTATCTTGCACAAAGAAGTGTTGCTCTTCTTGTACATCACCAATTGTCACTTTTACATTAGGACATGCAGCATAAAGCTCTCCTGAAGAATTATTTGCAGCCCTCATATGCCAATCATTATCAGTATCTATAGGCCATGCAGCATTTTCATACAATCCATGCTCAATGACATTTATCTCAAACCCATGGTCAAGTAAAGCAACACAAGGAGTTTCACGTTCCCCTATTTTCACGACTGTTTCAATGGTAGCCCTAGCCCAATGATTTCTTGTGTAGTGACTTTGAGGAATAAATCCTAGAGTCTCTTCCCCATATTGTTGTATCTACCTTACTCCACCATGCATATTTCTACAAGACAATACATTTTCAACCACTTACTTCATGCTCATATTTAGCCCGAATACCCAACAAACCAGTTTCCTCTTCAAATTGCAGCAATGCACTAGTGGTATCACCAAGAAACTGATGCTTCCTCTTAATTATGTCAATGATCTCATCATGAAATTCTCATTTGGCAATGCCAAGCACCTCTCCCAAGGTGAATTCCACCCGACTGTTTAGGATCTGTTCTTCAAGAACCTTCTTAAGATCTGTGGCTGTCTCAATGTGAGACTGCAACTTATATCATGGCTACTTGTCCTTCTTTTACCCCTCTTGTTTGTTATCTTGTTTTTTCTCCTAACTGACCTCTTCCATAACATGCTCGAGAGGTGGCTGATTTGTAGCTTTAAGCTAATCCACATTTCTTCTTGTCATTTTTTTAGATGTCCCTACATTACCTTCATCTCTTTTTCATTTTTCTTCCATAAGTACATCCGTGTTTTGTACCTTTGCTAAATATGCATACACTGAATATGCATCTACTGGTGATTCCCAACCAGTTATGTCACGAATGTCTTGCTGTTCATGAGACATTTCACAATCAGTAACCTTTCTCTTTTCAAATGCATGTAAAGCATGTGTCCATATTTTAGCCTTTGTATCAACCATCACTTGGCCATGCATTCTATCCAACTGTAGACCAAAAGTAGAAGCATGTACCGGCACATAAGCATTTCGGATAGCCAAGTGTTCCAACAACTTCTGCATATCTCCCTTTCCAAAATTCAAAGTAAGAGGCAGTCCCATTTCTTATGCATGGATCTTGCCATCTTTCCAAAAGATGAGCTGTCATGCCAAGGCCTCCTAATAGGCAGCACAATCCTTTCTCTCATGCTGCAAACTGTCACACCATATACATCTTTTTCCTGGCTTAGGGGATGCTGCCCATCCCCTTTCCTCTTGTCCATTTTCATCCAATTTTACAACCTTTAATTGAAGATCCCACATGCCTTTGACCAATTCATCTAAGACATCTTCCCTAATAGAGGGGACAATAGCAGGTACAACCATAGGGTTAGCCACAGAAGGTGTTGGCTTACTGGATACATCAACTGTCTCGCCCGTAATGGTGGGCAAGCTAGAGACATGCAATCTTTCTCTTCTTCTATGCTTCTTCACAAGTGCAGTAACAGCTTCCTTGACATATCTCCACTCTGTTTCCAAACTTGTCTCTGTAGTCTGATCCTCCAGCAAATCATCAAGCTTCTCTTGAAGCTCAGGATCAACTGCCTATAGAAACAATTCAATTTTCTGACTTGCAAGAGCTTACCGTTCTGCAACATCCAACTGCTCAAATCGACTTTCAAATTCTCTTAACAATTCTAGAGCCACAAGACCCTTATTGGGTTATAAAACCCACTCCTGAAAAGTCTTGCGCATAATCAAACTGGTGTCCTCAATGTAAAATTCTTCCCTAAGTGTCTTCTTGAAGGCTACCCAGTCAGCATCCTGCAAGTATAATTCAATAATCCGTGCTTTCAATTCATGAACAGTAACACGTACAAAATACCGGCTCCATGCAGATTGAGATACCCCAAAGAATTCCATCTTTTGAGCATAGGTATGTACATATGTAGATACATTCCTGCCATTGAATAACTTCACCTCACGCTCAACTGCTTGTAAAGCATTCATCACAACACTTTTTGTTTGAGTAGAAGCTTGTATCACCTATTGTTGTTGTTGTACCTGCATAAGCATATTTATATTTTGCACCAACTGTTGCAAAACATCACTGGAGATTGTATTCGAAGATTCTCCTATCTTGTCTTTCCTTCTTCTGACGAGCTTTCACGTCGGGTTCACCTATGTCGGAGCGGTTTTTGTCAAAAGATCGAATCCACCGGGGATCAAAGGTAAAAGGAAGTAGAGATAGGAGATGGAAGAGAAGATAGAGAATAGAGAAGAGGTAAACATGACAAAGACAGAGTACAATGAACTGAATCAATATGTATTGAAAGAACCTCGAATCTTTGCACTAGTGAGAAGCAATCTCCAGGCATTAGATCTCCTAGAGCTTCTTTGTAGAACAAAACATGCATCAAAATTATAGTTTCTTCTCTACTACTCAGAACCCAAATCTGATGGCTCTATTGGTTCTAAAAGGGGGGTAAAATCCCAGGACATCTGATTATGGATCTCCCAGATCACTCCTTCTTCTTCTTTTAGTTCAAAGTGCAATTTTGAGCCTATTTACAGTGATCGCGACCTGCGCGATTTCATCAATCTGACTTTTTTATGAAAAACCCATAGCTGGCCAAAAAAGCAACTTGCTTTTTATATGCCATCCTAATCTAGAAGCTTTTCTAACTTTTTCAGATTTTTACAATAAATAATATCAAAAATAGGTTAAAATTATCCAAAAATCTACTATTTTTGGATAATCCATACAACTCACACTAATACTAATGACTCAGAGCACATTGACTCTCTTGATCAATAAGTAGTTGATGCATTCCATATTTTTTCACACCGTGTTCGCTTAGTGGCATGATAACGTGCAACCCTGTCATTTATCAACATGCGTTCACTTGCCATTAACTCTATCAGATGCATGATCACTTCATCTAGGGCATCCCTTGGCTTCCTGCACAACCACAAGTTTTGGCCTAGGCTGCCAAAACTCAACAAGATAGATGATGAGCCAGCGAATTGCATACACATCTAACTCCTTGCTATAGGCAGACTGGCATAGTGGGTCGTAGATCTCAAGTGCAATCCAATGTCTTCTTCTCCTTTTTTCAACTCTCCTTTCCCCCGACGCTCATCTATGAGGTGCATGGGATCATTTGGATCACCACAATTGATTATTGATCTTGTCATGCTAGAAATGAGCAATAGATCCCAATTTATGATGCCAACGCTAGGGATGTTCTCTTTGGTAAAGTCTAGAACTATGTTCTTAGCATGCAAGTCTGAATAGATGATACTAGCACTATGCACGACCTTCATCCCATCCACTAGTGCATGAATAATGTCCAGCATATTATTGATAATGCCCAAAATCCTAGCTTTCTCCTCTGCATTGGGCACCTTGTCAGGATTAGGGCTGAATCCCACTGATGGCTTGCACAAGGGCTCGATTGTTCTTCTAAATTCCTTGAAAGGACCCCACATCAATAAATCATTCAATTTACCACCATTGAATAAGGGGAAGACCATTACCCAAGGGGGCTCAAAAGTGAAGGCAATGCATCACACAATCGATGCATTGACCCCATGCTCCACTTGAAACTGTTGTAACTTGGCCTTATTAAATCCCTTGTACATTTTGGCACAAAATTTCAAATTTTAAGGAAAATAAATGATATTATCTATTGTGGCTTCCACACACTCCCCGAAGGAGCCTTCATTGATGTCTCTACTTAGCTTGATTGCATCAAAAGGAATGCCAATTGTTGGCGCACATTGGTGATTCCTCAATGTCCGCCACATCTTCTTGCCCTCGATGGATCATTTTGCTGTCTTGTGGAACGGGGACTAAGAATTGCACCTATTGTAGTCTTCAAATGCTTTGGCAGAGAGGAGGCACCAGACAAGTCCTTCGCGCTCTCTTAATGTACCACCTCCTCTCTCCACTTTTTGTTCCATAAGGCCAACTTCTCATTTGATACAAATGATGGTGCTAACTCCCTAAGATCTTCAAGCATCCTAGGTGCGTTTCTGAGGAATGTGCGACAAAGATACAAGTTCTTCTTAGGATCCATGACTACATCAGTAACTAAGTGCCAAAGCCCTTGTTGCTGCAACAAGGCACACATAGCTATACATGCACAATTGCAAATGTTGACAAAGGCAACATCATTGCTATTAATGAATGTAGTAGCTCAGGTTAAGGAAAAAAATCCACAAGGGACAGCTAAGTGTTGTCGCAAATAAATCTAGAAATACCAAGATCATGAATACCTCCCCTCAGTTTGAGGATCCAAGTGCACAATCATCTTTGACTATCACGATTGACCACTCCATTGAATCAGAAGTTACTACTTTCAATTCTAAGATGAAGTCATACAATCACAGCCCTTGGTTGTGACCAAGACTGTCACTTTAGTTGAAGCACAAGCCTCTGGTAATTCATTCTCACACAAGGATATAGAATTTAGTGTACAAAACATAATGAATCCATTGATTCACAAGTCATGTTATTCTCAACCAAAAGCTTGGATACACTTGAAACTTGCTAAAAGATTGATCAAGGAGATGTTAGAAATGAGGGGGCAACATAGAGATCAATTAGAAGCTACGAGTTCTTAGGAACTAGATGAAAGACTCTTGACTTCACTTGCTCATGCATATGTTCACATAGACCTTCGAATTCAGATAGCTAAGCATAAAAAATGCTTAGAAAAGCCTTTGACATGGTGGGAGCAATCACAAATTTTTTGGATTTACCTAGCAATCGTGGGAGAAGTTATAAAGCAAATGACCAAGGTAGAGTAGGAGAAGCATTGCTTAATTCTTGTGTTCTACACTAGGAAGCACACAAAAACTTGGGAAGATGTTGTGAAGAATGAGCTAAGAAATCAGAAGGACAAAGTGAAATGGTATTCTAGTCAAGGGTTAGATGCATGATATGATAGCTGCCTAATGACTATTGCTAAGCAAAGAAGGGAACTTTGGAATTCAATGCATGATCCTACATATGTTGTTCCTACATCTCTCTGACTACTGCTTGCACTTGTCCATGGTTTCAATATTTCTAAATTGGCTAAACTTGATCCCTTCTATGAAAAACTTCCTTCAGAGGAAGGCCTACACATTGCAAGCTGATTAGGACAACGAGATATGATGATTGATGTCACTAGATATATATTTTGTCTCACCCATGACTCACAACTTCTTGATGACCATGCTTTATTAGAGTATAGTTCCTAATTTCTATGAATGGTTTCTTCCACGGCTAAGGCATACAACACCAAATATTACCTTTACTTCTAGTACTACAATGACTAAATCTTTATCAAATGATGTGAAGTAGAGTGATGTACATAAACCGTCTACTGACCCAGGCATAGTGGCTAAAAGAAGTATGCTTGTGACTCCACATCCTAGACCCAGCACCATTGATTTCTTTACTAACTCACCCCACCAGTTAGTCCTAATTGAGCTGGTTGAACTCCAGGATGCTCCAGAGGAGGTTGCTGAGACACATCTCTAGATCAGTCCTACTAAACCTGACCCTCCTTGGAATGAAGCCTGTGCTAGTATGTTGATCATTGAGTACCATGGTTACTCAATTGGCCAAGAAACTCAATTCCTATGAAATAGAATGCCTATTCCAATTTGAGGCCATATACACTACTTATGCCAAGTTGTTTGCAATGATTGATCTAGGCCTTACTAATGATGAGGTGGTTCAGGTTGCTTCTATATAGCATTCCACTTGGGAGGACAACGAACATCTTTTTGATAAAAGTCTCTTGATTCAGAAGGAATATGTTGGGACTCTCTCTCAGGAGCACTTGCTATCATGTCAATTTATTCTTTCTCATGCTTCTGTGACCAAAATCCAAGACCAATCAGTACTAGCTTGAGGAAAATTGCCATCACTTAAGTCCGTTCCTCCAAAACTAGTTTTCTCATCGACTTGAGATCGCTTGTGATGGTAGTTTTCTTATGACTATAGATGAGAAACACCATATAGTCAGTACACTTCAAGCTCACCCAACTTCTTGTGAGACCATTTCACTACGCTCTATCATCGTAGCTTGGAATCTCGCTTTCCGTGAAAGTTGATATATCACCCATTACATGATAAGATTTTGATTGAATAGCAACTACACATTGTGAGTCACTTTGCATGACCCTCTTTGCTTGGCAATCTAATTACTTATATTTGTGGACTAGTACCAAACCACCTCACTTGGATGTTTTTTCCAAATTGGAGTACAATCCAAATTTCTATGACTAGTGGACCCCAAAAACTACAAAATACTAACTCTTTTTCCTTTTTAGTCTTATTTTCTTTGTACATTTTTTTCTTTAGCTCAATTTATTGCACTAACAAGAGCAAATGTTCTGGTGCGCAGATCGGACGCAGATAGCTCACGTGGTGAATCTCGGAAGGTCCCCAAGAACAAAGTACTCTACTTTTTAGCACAAAAACCCATGTAAAAGCAAGCACGACATGAGACAAGAGACAAATTGGGTTCAATCTCCCCCATGCCTTGTGTGAGCGCTTCACAAAGCATGTATTTAATGTATATTTCCAATCTTTATGCTCAAAAATAGCCCAATTACAAAAATATGACAAGCTTTTAGCTTTTGAGTTGCTTTCTACCAAAAATAGGAAAATAAAGCTAATGGACGGTGCCCATAAAGTCTGGCACGCCCAATCTCAATGTCCAAATAGAAATAACATATCCAGGCGTATAAGCGCATACAAAATAATAATAAATAATCGATGTCTCTATAGACATAACAAAATATAGGCGTGGCGCCTATCAAAATATAGTCCAAAGTCGAAAACCCGCTAGACTCCAATGCTTTCCTCCGCCACTGCTGCTATCTCTACACATCAACTGAAGCATTCACAATCGTTAGTAAAATAACACAATTAAACCGACAAAAGTGAATACCTAGCAGTCTTCAGCTACATAAATAAATCAACTGGTTAGAAATAAATCCTAACCTTAATTTATTACGAGTGCGCACTCTAAACTCATAAACGTTTATTAATTTAATATGCATTTTGCGGAATCACCCGCTATGGAATCACCCATGTACACACTAAATTAATGAAACGCCCGAAAAGGACAGGCGTCCCCATCAACTTCTCGCACAAAGAATCCTCTTTGCGTATGAGCCCCGGTCATCTAAGTTTACAGAATCCACCGTAAAACCTCACGGAATCCACCGTGGAATATGCCTCCTGGCATCATACCCCCGGGGTGGGATAGCAATTGACCTCAATTGCTATTAGCTCAATGTGGAGCTAACAGAGTGGGGAAACAGGCCGCCGTTTCTGATCGTGAGGGGGGGGGTCCGTTTTTTCCGTCGAAAATTTCGGGCGCCTCCTCTTGTAGGTCGATTTGAAGATTAGAAGCTTATAAAGCTTCTTAAGCTTTGTCTTAAGCCTTTTTTTTAATGAAAGAATGAGAAAATTAGGCAAGCTTATCTGTAACTCCACGACTTCATGAAGGAAGTATTTGAGTGGTCCTCCGCCTGCAGAGATTGGTCCTTCGCGATCTGACAGTGGAAATAGGGGTTCTTGATCGCCAGAAGTCTGCCTGTATCGACGGTTCGCGACGAGATTGACTGTAGAGGCCGTTTGTTCCTGGAGCTCCGCCTTCGCCCGAGATTGGTAGCGATTGGAAGCCCTTGATCTCTGCTCCGCTCTGATACCACTGGTGCGCAGATCGGACGCAGATAGCTCACGTGGTGAATCCCGGAATGTCCCCAAGAACAAAGTACTCTACTTTTTAGCACAAAAACCCATGTAAAAGCAAGCACGACATGAGACAAGAGACAAATTGGGTTCAATCTCCCCCATGCCTTGTGTGAGCGCTTCACAAAGCATGTATTTAATGTATATTTCCAATCTTTATGCTCAAAAATAGCCCAATTACAAAAATATGACAAGCTTTTAGCTTTTGAGTTGCTTTCTACCAAAAATAGGAAAATAAAGCTAATGGACGGTGCCCATAAAGTCTGGCACGCCCAATCTCAATGTCCAAATAGAAATAACATATCCAGGCGCATAAGCGCATACAAAATAATAATAAATAATCGATGTCTCTATAGACATAACAAAATATAGGCGTGGCGCCTATCAAAATATAGTCCAAAGTCGAAAACCCGCTAGACTCCAATGCTTTCCTCCGCCACTGCTGCTATCTCTACACATCAACTGAAGCATTCACAATCGTTAGTAAAATAACACAATTAAACCGACAAAAGTGAATACCTAGCAGTCTTCAGCTACATAAATAAATCAACTGGTTAGAAATAAATCCTGACCTTAATTTATTACGAGTGCGCACTCTAAACTCATAAACGTTTATTAGTTTAATATGCATTTTGCGGAATCACCCGCTATGGAATCACCCATGTACACACTAAATTAATGAAACGCCCGAAAAGGACAGGCATCCCCATCAACTTCTCGCACAAAGAATCCTCTTTGTGTATGAGCCCCGGTCATCTAAGTTTACAGAATCCACCGTAAAACCTCACGGAATCCACCGTGGAATATGCCTCCTGGCATCATGTTCCCCCAAATTTAGAAATAATGCTACATAACATCATATTGGGGAATATGGGAATCTCCCATAAGTTTGGGGCACATGGTCAAATCTTTGGATTTGTCATAACTTGAACATTATAACTCCAAATTGAGCGCTCTACAGCTTAATAGATTCCGTTTTTCAAGCACTTTCCAATGATAGGTCACATCATATGGTTTTGAGAAACTTATGGACATGTTATCAGGGTGCCACCTTTTTAGTATTCAAAAAATGGGAACTGGAAGATTTCCAAACTCACTAATATTGTGTTGCATCTTATGCGAGGGAAAAAAATAAAAACAAGAGGTACAAGCTCGAACCCTTTCACTCCTTGTGTGATGGTGAAATTCAAAGAATAAAATTTGTATCTTTTTCCCTTCAATCCATTGCATGGTACTCTCAAAGTTTCACCAAGTGAATGCAAGAAAACAATAGATGATAAAGGAATGCCATGAACTTCAAGGCTTGATGACAATATCATTGTCGATAATAGAAGCTTTTCATGAATATCTTATGCTGCAAAAAAATTAAAGACTTTAAGCTAACACTAGCATCAGAACCTTCATAAAGATCTCAAGCTTGAGAGGCATCACATCAATACATCAAAGGCCAATGAAGACAATAAGTTTGTCTTAGAGCTTTTGTGAAGAAACACATAACTTAAAGAACCATCAACAATGAGGTTCTGCCTTCCTCACTGACACCATACCTTTACTACAACATCTAATGGTCATCTACTTCCTTAGGAGTGCAAATTTCTTCATCATTGAGCATACAAGTCTCCATCGACAAGTTCATGTTCTTCTACGACAACAGCTTCATCAACAATGTGGCAATGTACTTCAATGTCCAGACTCAATGTTCAAATCTTCATTGTACACACCTCAGTGCACCAATCATCTTGTGCGTCAAGTTTTATTATTTACAGTTAGCCTTCTGATCTCATACTTTCATTTCTCCTTAAGGTAGCATGCCATATTATATCATATTGTTACTTGACTTGCCAAAAGAAAAAAAAAGAGACATAAACCAAATAAAAATAAAAAAGCACTCACATGCACTGCACCACTCTAGGGCTCCTTAAGTTGGATGTGTCTAGTGACCCTGGTCAGTTGGCTCCATCTCTAAACCCCTAGACCTTTTTCCATTTTTTTGCACATCTACTTAGGGAACATCAAGGTTAGGACATATCTAGGGATTCTCGGCTTGCCTTGGTAGACTTGTCCCCCTAAGTCACTTGCACTTTTTTCCTTTCCACTCCATTTCATCATAGTACTCACCACTCAACTCCAATGCAAGGTGGAAAAGGTTCTTCAGTCTAGAGATCACAATTGCATCAACTATTGTGAACCATGCACTTCAAGAGCATATTGGATTGGACTCTCTAGCTTCTATCTCTCTCTCATCGGTGTTTTTCCATACTCTTCATCAATAATGCATTTTCTCTCAGCCATGATAGTTATTCCCATCCTCATCAACTTCAAGGTTCCTTACTTCATCTACCAACATCATCAGAAGCACTCTTTAAGCAGTCTTCTTACTATGTATTAGACTATGTATGCACGTGCACTTACTATCAACATTTGCACCATAACCTATTCCTAGTTTTGAGTCCTTAAGTGTGGGACAATACTTCAAGCTTGCATGGAGTTCGACCCATCTCCCAAAAGAACAACATCATGTATCCTATGCACGAACAAAAGACTAGCACTTTCCCCTAGGGAAGTGGTTGCACATTGTCGTGCCGTTACGTGCGCACCGTGTAAAAAAATCTAAAGTGTGGTTTCCTTTTAGATTTAGAGAGCCAATGCGACTTTAGACATTAGTATTAGTGTCCATGGTTCAAAATATTAGAATTTTTTTGGACAAGTTTTTAGTCAATTTTTGATATTCTAGATATTATCTCTTGTAAAGTTCCATAAAACTATAGATAACTTCTAGATTAGGAGGACATGTAAACAAAAGCATGTAGCTTTCAACCAAATTGAGAGGATTTTATGTAAAAAAAGAGATTAGCGAAATCGCGTGACATACGATTGCTGTTTTCAGGCAATGAATAGCACTCCGAAAGTGGGAGATGAAGAAGGAGTGATCTGGCATGATTCTGGCAAGTGTCCTGGTATTGAACCCCCCTTTCGGAGCCATTGGAAGCATCAAATTGGCGATCTGAGAGCAGCATAGACGAAGGTATTATTTTGTACACGTTTTTGTTTATTAGAGTTATATTTTCTCATAATGTTGAAAGAAACTGACAGGCTTCATCTCTGTTATTATTCTTCTACATTTTCTAATTCTTTTTTAGAGTATTCTTCTACATATTCAATCTCTTTGAACCCCTTCTCTTTCATCTACACCTCTTCTTGAATCTACCTATACCCTGTTGTCTCTTATCTTTAAGAACTTGGCTTGAAACCTTCAACCCTTCTCTTATCTCTACCATCTCCGAAGTCAAAGCTCTTGAACCCGTATACATTCTTCTCTTGCCAAACCCCTGTGGTGACCTTCAACCCTACACACTGTGACATTGGTGAACCCGATGTGAAGGTCGATGTAAGAGGACTCCAAGATGGGGGATTCTTTAGGAGATACTCTACAACAATTGGTGTGCATACTACAACAGACTCAACAACAACAAATCCAAATGTTACAACAACAAGAACAAAGGCAAGATGAAGAGAAGATTAATTCCATAGCTATCAAGGCCCTAGAGGAATTTGGGGTGAATTAAAACAATTTAATGGTCAAAATGTCTCTGTTTTTATTCGCTTATATGTTGAAAAAATGCTCTTCTTTGGTGTACCACAACATGCATGGAGCCATTATTTTGCCAGACTAGCCAAGCATGGTCTTCAAGAAAGAATCCATGGTCTTTTTCAACAAGATGCGGATTGGGCTACATTCAAAAAAGCCCTACGCGAAGAATTCTTCTTAGAAGACTCTAGCCTAATGACAAAGGTTTAGCTGCAACAGCTCTATACCATGAGTTTGAAAGTAAATTTGGACAACTTGATGCTGAAGACCAACAAAGTATGGAAGGTCAGAAGATTGAATTATTCCTTAAGGCTGCGGATCCCATTCTACAAGAGAAGCTTGCTAATTGCCTAGAAGATGCTACGTCCAAATCAGGATTCAAGACTGCATGGATAGATGTTACTGATGCGGTTAACATGATTACTCAAAGAGAGCGGATGCGACTAAGATTGGGCTGTACTTCAACTTCATCAACCCTATTTGATGGAGCTTGTTCCACCTTCAAAATCCCCTATTCCTTTGACTAATCAACTAGCTCTTTCTTCTTCTATTCCTTCTAAAAATGATGTAATGGATGAACTCATTAAAAGCATGCATGACCTTCATCTTAATCTTACAGAAATTAGTTCCAAAGTAGAGAAGCTGGATGTCAAAGTCGAAGAGCGAGGACGAGCATCAACTCAAAGGCCCATGAGAGAAGGCTTTAAGAGCGCTGTATTTGGTGTGATAGCCAACAACATGATAAAAGGGAGTGTTCTGCCTTCTGTGAGGCTGAAGCATAGAAGCTTGTCTTTTGGAAAGACGGAAAAATTCATACGGCTGAAACTCGTCTTCCACTGGAGCCAAATTTTGGCAATGGTGGAATGAAGAAAAGATTAGAAGATTTAGCTGTAAAGAATACTTATGCAGTAATTGATGCAGCTACCTATGGGCTGCAAATTGAGCCAATTAAATCAAGTTTGAAAGCATGTAAAGATAATGTGCAATCTAAAGTATGGATGTAGGCACTAGATCAAATGGTATATGGTAAAGTAGCCAAAGAAGATTTGGCTAACGCTACTCAGTATATTCGAGAAATAACTAGTTGGAAAGAACCGATAGATTCTTTTTCTGCCTTTGTACATTTGGCTGACGTCAACCATAAAGAAGTCTTGATTGAAGAAAAGAGAAGAAGAGAATATGAATCAAGGCCTTCCTCTTTTGGCCCTCCAAAACGGGTAACTAGAAGAACACCTGAACAACCAAAGCTTGCTGAAAAAATAACTCCGGATCAAGAGATGGAAGATGCACCACAAACAAAGAAGACCAAAGAAAAGAAAAAAGGCAAGCAACCAGGCTACAAATTGCAGTCTGACATAGAAACTGCAACCGATCTCAAACAAGTCCTAGAAAAACGAATTCTAGGAAGCAAAATTGAATACACCTAAGGCAAAATTCTTAGAATTGCCAAACGTGAATTCCATTATGTAATTATTAATGTAATCAAAAGGAAAAGACAATATGTTGGTGATGAAGAAACAATGCATACTTTTTTGCAAGTTCTTTGAGTTTTTGTGCAGGATGAAGTGAAGTTGACTTCATAAGGAATTCAACTTGAAGATGTTAAAGAATTAATTGCAGCAATTGAACCTGAAGATAAAGAAAACATAAATGCAAAAATTAAAGAAGTGAAAGCTGAAAATGTAATGGTCGGCTGGTCCAAACCAGTTGGGTAGTCCGCCTCTCAAAAAGAAGGCCGTCTACAGCACATGCATGAGGAAGAAGAGGCTCGGTTCATTCCAAGTAGTCACTACTCCCGTACGCATTGGGCAAGAGCAACAACAGAGACAGTCATCAAAATTGGAGAAAAAGAGACACCATGTATTGCACTCTTAGACCATGGCTCTCGGAGATAAACGTCATGGCAAGGAGTCTCTATGAAAGTGGCGGATGGCCCATAGATGTTGATCCAGGTTGGCGAATGAGAGCTGCAAACAACTCTTCTGGAGAATTATATGTTGCATGTCCTAATGTGCAGGTAACTATTCGAGACATAAAAGACAATCCATAGAAGTATGTACATTGGATTTTTATCAAACAATTCAAGAATTTGTTGAACATGAAGACAATGGTTTACTCAACAAGGCTGAAGCACAAGTGGAGACAAAATACAAGAAAGTGAATAAGAAAGTCAAACCTGTGGCAGTCCCACTGCCTCCTAAAAGTGAAGGGCTCACTGATAAGGCAGCAAATCAGCCAAGTCTTCATGATCCTTCCAACATTGGTCACAAGTTCACATCTGAAAGTATAAAAGAGCTCAAAATAGGTGAAAATTCTTTCCTTTCACTGGCTGAAAAGCACTCTTTTATGCAAATGCTAATGAAGCATGGAAAAGCTTTTACATTTCAACCAAGTGAAATAGGCTGTGTGGATCCAAATATTGTGCCTTGGAACCTCAAGCCCATTCCTGTTCCAAGGGTGCATCTGCCTTAACTATTGGAACTTCTAAATGAGAAGATCAGAATGAAGATTTTAGAACCTTCTTCAGCACCTTACTCAAACCGATGGTTTATTGTGCCTAAGAAAAATGGATCTTTACAATTCATTCAAGATCTACAACCTGCCAATTGTGTCACAATCCAAAATGTTGGTTCGGGTCCAATTGTTGATGAGTTTGCTGAAGCTTTTGCAGGTAGAGCAATTTATTGTATGGGAGACCTATATTCATGATATGACCAATTTCAGATTTCATTAGAAAGCCGAGACATTAGCACAATGAAGACACCTCTCGGATTGGTCTGCATGTGCACTCTACCACAAGGTGCAACAAACTCGATAGCCCATATGATGAATGCCATGCACAAAGTCTTAAGGGACTTTATTCCACAACTTACTCTTCCATTTCTTGATGATTTACCTATCAAGGGATGTGAAGTCAATGAAAAGAATGAGGAGCTTGACAAAGATGGTTGCAAGACATTTGTAGTTAACCATATTCAAGATTGTGACAGGATTTTGATAAGGCTAGAAGAGGTAAATCTTACCCTTTCTAGAGCTAAGTCCATTTTTAGAGTAGAAGAAGTCCTAGTGGTCGGTCATCTATGTGGCCCCTATGGACGCAAACCTTCTCCAATCAAGATAGATGCCATCAGCAAAATGCAAGAAAAATGTACAAATTTTTCAGATGTGAGAAGATTTCTTGGCGCGTGTGTATTCTATCTCATATGGATACCACATTTTGCTCATATAGCCAAAAATATTTATCAATTATTAAGAAAATACCAAAGATTCTCTTAGAATAAAGAGCATACTCTCACTATGCATAAATTAAAGAAGCTATTAATTTCAGCCCCTACTCTCAAAAGGGCTGACTATTCAAATGGTCAACCCATCATCCATACTGTGGATACAAGTCCCATTGGGATAGGATGGGCTGTTGGCCAAGAGGATCTTGAAGGTAACAGGTATGTAATTCGTTTCGGAGCAAAAGTTCTCAATGAACGTCAAAGAAGGTATGCACAAGTAAAAAGGGAATTGTGGGGAGTTGTAACAGCATTAAAGTGTGATCGTGAATACTTTATAGGTGCTTCCATAGTGGTAGAAACTGATTGTCTTCCACTCTTAGGCATGATTTCCAACTGCTCTACACCTGACATTGCTATGCTAAGATGGATTGCATATATTAAGTCTCTCAACCCCGAATTAAAGCATATTGCAGGGAAGGCGAATCCAGTTGCTGACATGCTATCACGTGCAAGATATGACAATGAAGAAGAGCTAATGGAAGAAGATGAAGTTGAAGAATCTATACTTGCTGAATTTCATTCCATGGCTGTGCTGAAAATACCTTTTCAGTACTACATATACTAGTCCAAAGCTGAAAACAACAGGATGGCCAACTAGAAGCTAGCATGCTCATTGCATTGCTCAAGTTCTAGTTCATTTCCTTGAAGAAGATTATGAAGAAGATTGGCTAAAGATCGGCCAATATTTGAGCACAATGAAGAAGAAGGAGACTTGGACTGATGAGGAGTTCAAACATATCAAGAGGAAAGCTTATGGCTTTTTTCTTAAAGAAGGACATTTATGGAAAGATGCAAAGAAGAAGAAAGGAGCGCATGTCCGAGTTTTAAGTAACAAAAGATTGCAACAATAGGTAATGAAGGAATTTCATGAAAGCCTGTGGGCTGGCCATAGAGGCATATGGGGAACCTTTAGTAAAGTCAAAGAAAAATATTGGTGGCAAAACATGTATTAGGATATAGCACATTTTGTTAAAACCTGTTATGAGTGTCAAATGTATTCTATGGTCAAGCATCGAGATGGGTTACAACCAACTTATCCTTTGTCTATACATTATAGATGGGTTATTGATCTTATAACCATGCCTACAAGAATATGGAATATGCGGTATTTAGTGCTTGCAAGAGAGGATCTAACCAATCAAGTTGAAGAAAAAGCCTTAACAACCAAATCCACTCAAGGTGTTTGTCTTTTTTTGCTTAAAGAAGTGTTTTGTAGATATGGTTGTATGGGTAAAGTAACTGCAGATAGAGGAGAGTTGGATGGTGATGAGACACGTAACTTCTTTGCTCATTGGATATTAAGTTGGCTTTAACATCATCCTACAACCCTGAAGGCAATGGAAAGAGTGAGAGAGGTCATCAACCTATTCTCAAAGCTCTAGCAAATTCTTGTAGAGAAAAGATTAAAGAATGGCCTAAAATGCTACCTTTTGCATTATGGGCTGACCAGACTACTCACAGTTCAGTGACTGGCTATATGCCAGCTGAACTTATGCATGGACAACAACCAATTATGCCAATTGAAGAATCTATTCTCACATGGAGTCTTCTACCTTGGGAGGAAGGCATTAGTAGAGAAGAGTTGCTCACTTTGCACATATGGCAGCTAGAAAGAAGGTCTGAAGATGTTCAAGCAGCTATTGAGAAACTAAAGATAGCAAGACTAAATAACAAAAGAAGATTTGATAAGCGACATTGACTTTGGCCAAGAGCAATTCAAGAAAATAATTGGGTTCTTGTCTATGACAGCAGCCTAGACAATCAATACAGTGCTTCTAAAATATGGTAAAGCGTTGGTTTGGCCCATATGTGGTAAAGGTCTTTCATGACAATGCCACATATTCATTGGCTGAATTGGATGGAACAAGCATGAAGATACCCATAGCTAGAAAAAGAATCAAGCTCTTCAAACGAAGAGAAATTTCAACATATGAGCTAGAAGACTTGAATATAATTTAAGAGCATGAAGACATAGAGGAAGAAGAAGAGGCAAAAGATGAAGACATTGACATGGCAGAAGATACTTCTTCTGACACTGCAAATCCGTAAGACTTTGGATGTGTAGGCTAGGAGGGGGTGAATGTCGTGCCTCTACGTGCACGCCGTGTAAAAAAATGTAGAGTGTGGCTTCCTTTTAGATTTAGAGAGCCAATGCCACTTTAGACATTAGTATTAGTGTCCATGGTTTAAAATATTAGATTTTTTTGGACAAGTTTTTAGTCAATTTTTGATATTCTAGATATTATCTCTTGTAAAGTTCCATAAAACTATAGATAACTTCTAGATTAGGAGGACATGTAAACAAAAGCATGTAGCTTTCAGCCAAATTGAGAGGATTTTATGTAAAAAAAAGAGATTAGCGAAATCGCACGATGCGCGATCGTTGTTTTCAGGCAGTGAACAGCACTCCGAAAGTGGAAGATGAAGAAGGAGTGATCTGGCAAGAT
This sequence comes from Lygodium microphyllum, assembly GCF_053477565.2. Classification (NCBI taxonomy): domain Eukaryota; kingdom Viridiplantae; phylum Streptophyta; class Polypodiopsida; order Schizaeales; family Lygodiaceae; genus Lygodium; species Lygodium microphyllum. The sequence goes on along the minus strand of NC_141155.1, from coordinate 44,235,686 downwards.
TCTGGCCAGGTGTCCTGGTACTTAATCCCCTTTTCGGAGCCATTGAAAGCATCAGATTGGCGATCTGAGCAGCATAGAGAAAGGTATTATTTTGTACACGTTTTTGTCTATTAGAGTTATATTTTCTCATAGTGCTAAAAGAAACTAATAGGCTTCATCTCTGTTAGTATTCTTCTATATTTTCTAATTATTTTTTAGACTATTCTTCTACATCTTCAATCTCTTCAAACCCCTTCTCTTCCGTCTACTCCTCTCCTTGAATCTACCTATATCCTGTTGTCTCTTATCTTCAAGAACTTGGCTTGAAACCTTCAACCCTTTTCTTATCTCTACCATCTCCAAAGTCAAAGCTCTTGAACCCCCATACATTCTTCTCTTGCCAAACCCCTGTGGTGACCTTCAACCCTACATGCTGCGACAACGTGAGGTTTTCATTTACAGGTACAACAGTTCATGGAGGATCTCACATCCTCATTGCTATATCAACACCACATCACCCATCCTCTGCAATCTCCCATTCATCTGCAATGACCATTTAAGTTGTCTCCATCATAAGGACAAACAGCCCTGTATCTTCAGCAACATCAACTTCTATAAGATTTCTCACCAACAACAACCTCAGTCACCATCTACCCTAGTATCAGCAACATTAGTAGTACCAACTACAAACGAAAGAATATAATGTTCATCAGCAATCTTTTTACTCCTCCATCAGGGCCACTACTTCTTCCTAGACTACTCCCATCATTCTGAATCTTCAGTGCAAGCTACTACCACATGCTACCTACGATGTGAGTTCCATGGGACTAGCACTTGTTTAAGGGGTAAATAATGTTAACATTATTTTGAGAAGGCTGCAGAAAGTGCAAGTTCTGCACACTATTTTTTGGTGGATTGTTTTTCTGTGGACCTTTAGTGTATTATTTTGGACACTTGTCTATTATTTTGTACTGATGGACACCATCAGATCATCATTGGATGTATTATTTTGTGAGAGCCGGACTCACTCCTGTGCACATTGTATTATCTCCCGTAGTTGTATTTGTCGCAACTGCAAATGTTGTGTGGGTTGCACACATGGATTTGTGATTAGATTAGCATAGGCTTGGTCTTTTTAGGCTAAGATTGAAGCATGTTTCAAGGATTGACCGAGCCCACTAAGTGGGTAGGACGCCCAAGAGAGGGTGCAAACCCCAATTCATAGTTGCGCAAATCCTAAATGTAAAACGAAAACCCTAACCCTAACCCTAACCCTATTTCTTGGTCTATATAAGAGTGGGAGGCCTCAGTTGTATTCACCCCTTTGGCTCATTCATGCTATTTGTAGAGGATCTATCAGTGCGACAATTCAATTTTTTCATTCTATCATCTTGCTTCCATTGTGTTGAGAGTGACTGAGAGGAAAAGAGTGAGAGGTGTGTTGAGTGAGGAATTGATGGAAGGTGAAGCTCTTCATCTTCTTGATTTTCTCATAATCTCTACTAGCTTTTCATCTGGTTAGTGTGCTTGATGGTGGATGCAAAGGAGCGACGACATTGGATCGTGTTGATCATGGTTGTGAACCATCTTCAAGCCTTCTAGTCATCAAACGCCTGAAGGCCACCCAAAGTGATTTGTAGCTTGTGAAATAGTAGGCCACCCAAAGTCCTAACTTTTGGTGTGTTTGGCTCAACAATGATATACTATTAGTTTAGTGAAGCTCAACTTTAATTTCCTTACTCACTTGTATCTAAAGCTAAGTAGTTCTCTTGACCAGACATCGAGTTGTCCACTAAATTGAACTTCCTAGTTGTGCTTCTATAAGTAAAAAAGATCCTCACTTGTTGCATTTTAGTGACTTCTTTCATCTTGTCTCACTCCTAATCTTCTATGGATTTGTGGCTTAATACAATCATCCTTTGACATCTTTGGTGAACCCAATGTGAATGATCGAGGTTAAGATTTAGTTATGGCAGCTTCTATGGATACAAATATTGGCTTTTTACAACATGTACAAGTCTTGCATTATAGTTTGTAGATGGTTGAGCTTGAGTGTGGAGATCTAGATTTTGTGAGAAACCTTTTGGATTCATGCAAGAGGTTGGTTGCATTGTATAGGCAACAACTGGATAAACATGAAGAGATTTCTAGAAGATTGTAGGAAGAGGATGAACAATGGATGCATGAAGAGGATGCTAAAATGATAGGGAACACACAGGACTTTGCTTAGGCTACACTACTTACTTTAGAGGCTAAGATTAGCCATATTAGGGATACCTATGGTGAGCTTACTAAGACTTTGAGTCACCATGTAGAAGATGCCTTGGAAGAGCTTCTAGTGGATGAGACAGACATTATATATGCAAAGTTTGTGAGTGCTTATGAGAAGTCCTATGATGCTCATGTCTTACTTGATGTAGTGAATCAGAGAGAGATTGAGAAATTGATGTACGCACATGATACGCACGACACACATGCAGTCTATGAGAAGGTTCAAGAGCTAGAGGATATGCATACAGAGGAGGATGGATATGGTGTTATCATGTTGTAGACTTAGTTCTTTTGTGTGGAAGAAGAAGACTTCAGCCCTATCTCCTTGTGTGTGCTCTTAATTTCTTCATCTCTCCTCTCCCTCTTGTCTCTTTTCATATTTCCTCCCTCTTGTCTGTTTTCATGGTATCAGAGCCATCCCACAACTATGCAAAGCTTGATTGAAGGCTGCGATGGAGGCGTTGGAGCATAAAAATAAGCAAGCAAACAACAGGTAAGAAGCTCTTCCACCTTACTTGATTTACGTTAGGTTAGAGCTGCAGGAGGCTAGAAAGGCTACTATCACTAATTGTACATGAAACTTGGTGGGTAGAAAAAACAATGTATATACTACAAATTAGTCCATCAGGCCAATCCTGCTGTGATTTTTTGCATCTGAGGTCATTTCAACCTTTGTTTTGGACCTAGTGGTGACAACATCAATTTTTGGATATATTGTAGTTTCAACTATATCAACCACTTGCAAATGCATAAGTTATAGATTTTGAATGTGTAAGGTTTTAGGTGTTTGCTGGGTTGTAGACATAGAAGGCATTTGTACACAAATTGTAGATTGCTTCAAGCAATTCTATTGTGTATATTTTAATAGAATGTGGATTATGTTTGTATAAACAATGCATAATGTGGATGCAAGGAAGGGGGGAAAGAAAAGCAAACTACTAGTTGCAAAACTGTGGCTTCCTAGTTTTGTTTTAATTATATTATAGCTATTTATATTTTCATGAGTAAAAGTGTAAAATTTGTCAAATTTTCTCTTTCTAAGCCCATAAAATACCACATTTACTAGATATAAAATAAATACAAATTTTGATGTACGTTTTTTGATAGGTTTTTAATCATGATTATAGACGTGCCTATAAGTTTCTTTTAAAAAGTTTAAGAGATGCATCAATGTCACCACTTGTGGATCCAACCCCTTGAAGTGCCCCTTTGTGACCTTTGAAATATTAAGTGAATGTGATGCGATATTGGCTAGTTTACTAAGATACATCGGATACCATCCATGAACCTATTTTATGTATGCCACATTGTCAAACTTACCATATTCTTAGTCTCAAACATGCGATGGACAAGAGATATGTATAAAAACTATATGAGAATCTTATAGGGGACCATTTGAACTTGTAGATCTTGTGAATATCTATTAGCCACACATTTTGGTCGTATGGCCATTTTCTCCTATTTATACGAAATGGAATATAGTCATTGGAACATGCATGTATGTTATTGTAATTTGTACCTAGTGTCTGTAGCACTTGCCTTGCATCATCACAAGACTCAAGTATCATGATTTGGATAGGCAATATATAGCATCTCAATATTCTAAAAACTCCAAAATTACTAGAAAACCTTATTACAAATTACCACATACTCTTTGAGAATTGCAAAGTAGATGTGTTGTGTACTTGAATAGCTTTGTTACACTTTTATTCCTCCATATGTAGGTTGTATATATACTCAAGAGTATAAGAAGTATCTTTAATTGGACACTTGAAACATATCATAGAGTGTCATAGAGGCCTCTTCTTTCAATGTTTCTAAAGACAAATCATCCATGGGCAACCATACTTTGATAACCACTTCTATCACACCGTCTAATATTTAGAAATGGTATGGCTAGTCTATAATTTCATCTCTTATAGAAGGCACACTAGAGAAAGTGTCTCCCATGAGGTCAGATTACTTAGTGCTCCTTGCATGATATGCCTATAAACTCTTCTCGTGAGACATAGTAGATCTACTCCTTGCCATGTACCATCATTGCCCTTCACAAATTTAATAGGCCGTCATCTCACTTCACAAAAATTTACAAAGATGGACACTACATTAGCAAACCTCCATTGTTATGGACATTGTAAGCAATGAATGTGAGAGCAGCATTTAAACACCCGTGAAGTGCTGAAAGGAGCGGACTAATGCAAATTTTATGCAAGAATTCAAAGTCGATGGAAGAGGAACATGAGGATTCGACAATTTTAAGAGACCAAGAAAGATAGAAATGCAAAACTTCGGTCGTTGTGGTGGTTGTGGGATTTTTGTAATTTTTTTGACAATCAAATTGAAGAAATATAGCTTCTCGATTGTTCGTGATGTCAAGCTGGACATGCAGTATTTTTTAGATCCGGAATCGGTCATCACTAGATAGAGGAATGTGAGAAGGTGGACCATTCAAAGGTCAAAAAATGAACCAAAAGAGAGGAAACATTGGGCATGGCCTTTAGGGGGCCGAAAGGCCCCAAATTTTTTTCGAGGGGGGTTTCAAAAAATGGCAAGCAGATGCCACCCCCCCTCATGGAGACGTTTGTTAGATATGATCAATGCCCCACCCTCATTAGGTGCTACCAATGATCCATGGTGCTCAAAGTTGTAAGGCCCCCATTATGAGGAGAAGCCAAATGTGAGCCCGGACATTGGTTGAGTCCTGACTTGTATATCAGATGAGGTCTATGTGACCGGATGGCAAAAAAGGTGACTGTTGTGGGTCTAATCTTTGGGTTAGACAGAGTGGTTAAGCTGGTAGCAACTCGAGGCACATTGCATTGAGTTGCGTGGTAAGGGAGTTAAAAGGGGCCCCTATTGTGGGGTCCGGGGGCCGCGGAAGCGGCCCCTGGCTGGGGGGTCCCAGGGGGGCCAGCGGCCCCCCTGGCGGGGGTCCGGGGGCAGCGCCCCCGGCCCGATGGTAAAGGGAATATTCCCTGGAATATTCCCTGGCCGACTAGTGGAGGCTCATATGGTAGGTCGGTCAGCAGGCCGACCTAACGACCTTCGCGGGCTATAAAAGCTAAACCCCTTCGCAGCCATCTAACACTCATCTTTCACCCAGTCAGAGTTGTTGTTCCAGCTAGCCTTAAGCTCTTCACCTATCTTCTGTCTAGATCGCCATCTAAGCTTCACACAGTGGAAGCGCACGGGTGGACAGAGCCATCTTTGTATCAGTTGTTTGGAGTTAAAGAATTTTACTGATTCTCCTCTTATCTGTTGTGTACTCTCTATCTCTTTCTCAGATTCTGTTCGCTGCGCCGTGTAATATTTTACATGGTATCAGAGCCCAGGGGGCTCTAGAGATCGGAGAGCGTGCAAGAGGCAAAGGCTTCAACAGCAAAGAGAAACGATGTCGACTCCGGGAAGCAGTTCTGGCGCATCAGGAAGCGGTGCAGGAGGTGGTGCTGCTGTACCGGCTATTCAAACACTGAGGATTCGTCCACCAACCTTCAGCGAAGGCAAGTTAGATGGTACAAACTACACCTTGTGGAAGTTCAAAATTACAACTATCCTTGATTCTTATGAGCTTCTGGAGACTGTGCTGGGGACTGACGCAGAACCACAGCCTACCCCCGACCCATCAAATCCTAGTGTGATGATTCCTCCGAATGCAGATCTTCTACGAGCTTGGAAACGAAGGAATGCAGATGCATTGTGTGCCTTAGTTACAAGCTGTTCTGACAGTGTTTTGACTCTGATTCAGCATACAACCAAAGCGTCAGAGGCTTGGAATGTACTAAGGAGTCAGTATGAAACACGAAACCAAACAAGGATTCAAAACTTGGAGAATCAACTAGCAGCGGAGAAGTTTGCTGAAGGAGAGACGGTTGAAGCATTCATCACTCGGATTAAGAATCTGCGCGACCAGATGGCTGGCGCTGGGATACAAAAGACTAGCGAAGAGCTAGCTCGGAGGTGTCTTCGGATTTGTCCACAAAAGTTTGATGGACTAGTAACTGCCCTTAATACTCAGGTGAGACCTCAAGCTTTGACTTTTGAGGAGTTTTGTGCATTATTAATGGAGGAGGAGTTGAGGCTGAAAGCCCGAGAAGGAAGCAACAATGGAGATGCTGCATTCTCTGCCAATGCAAAAGGCAAAGGTGTTTCCTCCACCAAAAATGATGGTGACAAAAAGAAAAAGGGCGGCAAGAAGAAGTTTCAAGGAGAGTGCTTCTACTGTAAGAAGAAAGGACATGCAATTGCAGATTGTCGTGTCAAGAAGGCAGATGAAAAGAATGGTACCCTTAAAACTAAAGGGAAAGAGACAGCCAATACGGCTGAAGCAGAGTTGGAATTATTCATGGCGACCATTGAGGAAGTGTGCTCCTCGGCGCAAGAAGAATCTACCACTGACTCTTGGGTGTTGGATAGTGGGGCCTCCCGTCACATGACCAACAAGAAAGGTCTATACAGTTCTATGCAGCCTCTACAAGAATCCATCACTGTGACGGTTGGAAATGATGCTAAATGCCCTGCTGCGGGCACAGGTACTATTTCTTTTGTTGCTGCAAATGGTGAAGTCAAAAAGCTTTCAAATGTGTTGTATGTTCCCGAAATCAGGAGAAATCTCTTATCAGTTGCTGCCATAACTGATCTTGGTCATGAAGTGAGGTTCAAGAAGACAGGTGCAGAAATTATTGATAGTGCTGGCACAATTGTTGGCAAAGGAGAAAGAAGGAACAACCTGTATGAGCTAAGTGCTCTTACAGCCACCGCTGGAGTGGGCACAAGTAAGCTTTGGCATGAAAGGTTTGGACACATTGGATTTGCAGTATTGAAGGAGATGCAAAAGCAAGGTATGGTTGCTCACCTACCTACAATAACTGAATTGAAGGAACCATGTGAAGCTTGTATGATGGGCAAGCAACAGAGAAAGGCATTTCCACAAGAAAGCAAGAATAGAGCACATGATCCTCTAGAGTTGGTGCATGCTGACTTGTGTGGTAAGATGCCTACACAGGCCTTGGGGGGATCTTCTTATTTTATGTTGATTGTCGATGACTACAGTAGGAAGATGTGGGTGTACTTCCTTCGTGATAAGGCTCAAGCTTTTGGTAAGTTTAAAGAATGGCTAATACTTGTTGAGAATGAAACAGGGAAAAGTGTGAAGAAATTTAGAACAGATGGTGGTGGTGAGTTCAACTCAAAGGAGTTTGAAGGCTTTTGCAAGAGCAAAGGGATCAAGCGTCAATTGACGACGCCTCACACACCTCAGCAGAATGGTGTTGTGGAACGCAGGAATCGTACCATTGTGGAGATGGCAAGATGCATGCTAAAGGGCAAGGGATTGCCTAACCATTTTTGGGCTGAAGCTGTTAATACTGCAGTCTACATTCTAAATCGGAGCTACACAAAGGCTCTCAAGGGAAAAACACCTCATGAGGCTTACACTGGTAAGAAACCATCTGTTTCACATTTCAGAATTTTTGGATGTGAATGTTATGCACATGTTCCAGATGAGAAGAGAAACAAGTTACAACCAAAAAGCAGAAAATGTATCTTCTTGGGTTATAGTGATGAGCAGAAGGCTTACAAGTTATATGACCAAGAGGCAAAGAAGATCATCGCGAGCCGTGATGTGGTGTTCAAGGAGGAGCCGCATACAGTGGAGGAGGAGAAGGCAAGGTCTTCCACTTTATCATCAAGCGAAGAAGTAGTCCACTATGAACCTGTCCCGAGAGCTATCCCTATCCTTAAGGAGGAGGAAGCATCATCTTCAGATGATGAGGAAAAAGTTCACCAACCTGACATCACCCCACCGGAAAAGCCATTGCCGCGCTGGGTGAAGCAGCTCTATGACCACAATAATCCTAGGCCTGCATCTGTTGAGGAGAAGGCAGACGGACCAAGGAGGTCTCAGAGAATAGAGGAGCAAAGGAGGGCTTCTGCTCACATAGTCAACATGGCCTTGATGGTTGAGATTATGAGAGAAGTAAAGGAGCCAACTGACTTAGAAGAAGCACTTGCAGATCCATCATGGAAGGCTGCTATGCAGGCGGAGTATGACAGCATAATGAAGAATGACACTTGGGAGCTAGTGGATCGGCCAGCAAAGCGGAAGATTATTGGCACCAAGTGGATCTGGAAGGTAAAGTACAAGGCTGATGGTACCTTAGAAAAGTACAAAGCTAGACTGGTTGCCCAAGGATTTTCACAAGTTGAAGGGTTTGATTTTCAAGAGTCATTTGCCCCAACTGCCAGAATGACCACTATTCGCACGGTACTTGCAGTGGCTGCCCACAAGAAGTGGCCAGTGTACCAAATGGATGTTAAGTCAGCGTTCTTAAATGGTGACCTCAAGGAGGAGGTGTACGTGGCTCAGCCACCAGGGTTTGAGGCCCCCCATTCTGAGAACAAAGTGTGTAAACTGAAGAAGGCATTGTATGGGCTGAAACAAGCCCCCAGAGCATGGTACCAGCGGATAGATAGGTTCTTTTTAAACCTAAACTTCAAAAGATGTGCCTCAGATGCTAACTTGTATGTTTACAGGGATGGTAAAAAGTCTGTAGTGATTGTCCTATATGTGGACGACCTTCTTATTACAGGTGACTATGAAGATATGATCAACCAAACTCGAAAGGCTTTGAGTTTTGAGTTTGAAATGACAGACTTGGGCTTGCTGCACTATTGTTTGGGGATTGAAGTCTGGCAAGAGCCAGGAAAGATCTTCATCTCTCAGAAGAAGTATGCATGGGAGATCTTGAAGGCATTTGGCATGACCGAGTGCAAGGAGATAGCTACACCTATGGAGGTGAATGTAAAGTTATCCGTTGAGGATACATCAGCACTAGCAGACATTGGGAGGTATAGGAGGTTGGTCGGCAGTCTAATCTACTTGTGTAACACCAGACCAGATATCAGTTTTGCTGTTGGTGTTTTGAGCAGGTTCTCAAACAAACCTCATGAGAGTCATTGGAAGGCTGGGATGCGGGTGCTCAGATACTTGAAGAAAACTCTTGACTATGGTATCACATACAGTTTCGGAACTTCTCTTGTGGGGAACTGTGACTCAGATTGGGCAGGAGACATTGATTCCAGGAAGTCAGTTTCTGGTTATTGTTTCTCTTTGGGTTCAGGAATTTTCTCTTGGATTAGTAAGAAGCAACCAACAGTGGCATTGTCTTCTACCGAAGCAGAGTACAAGGCAGCTTGTTTTGCTGCATGTGAGGCCGTATGGTTGAGAAGGATTCTATGGCATATGGGAGTGCAGGATGAAGAACCAACTGTGCTGAGATGTGACAATCAGAGTTGCATCGCCATTGCCAAAAATCCAGTGTTTCATGCACGCACCAAACATATAGAGATCCAGTATCACTATGTGCGTGATTTGATGGAGGATGGGATAGTGGAATTGGTCTACTGTCCAACAGAGGAGAATGGAGCAGATATCTTCACCAAAGCACTTACGAAGGATCTGCTTCAAGTTCATCTTCAGAGACTCGGCATTGGGCCAAGGAGATAGTTCACCTATGGGTGGACATTGAGGGGGGGTGTTAGATATGATCAATGCCCCACCCTCATTAGGTGCTACCAATGATCCATGGTGCTCAAAGTTGTAAGGCCCCCATTATGAGGAGAAGCCAAATGTGAGCCCGGACATTGGTTGAGTCCTGACTTGTATATCAGATGAGGTCTATGTGACCGGATGGCAAAAAAGGTGACTGTTGTGGGTCTAATCTTTGGGTTAGACAGAGTGGTTAAGCTGGTAGCAACTCGAGGCACATTGCATTGAGTTGCGTGGTAAGGGAGTTAAAAGGGGCCCCTATTGTGGGGTCCGGGGGCCGCGGAAGCGGCCCCTGGCTGGGGGGTCCCAGGGGGGCCAGCGGCCCCCCTGGCGGGGGTCCGGGGGCAGCGCCCCCGGCCCGATGGTAAAGGGAATATTCCCTGGAATATTCCCTGGCCGACTAGTGGAGGCTCATATGGTAGGTCGGTCAGCAGGCCGACCTAACGACCTTCGCGGGCTATAAAAGCTAAACCCCTTCGCAGCCATCTAACACTCATCTTTCACCCAGTCAGAGTTGTTGTTCCAGCTAGCCTTAAGCTCTTCACCTATCTTCTGTCTAGATCGCCATCTAAGCTTCACACAGTGGAAGCGCACGGGTGGACAGAGCCATCTTTGTATCAGTTGTTTGGAGTTAAAGAATTTTACTGATTCTCCTCTTATCTGTTGTGTACTCTCTATCTCTTTCTCAGATTCTGTTCGCTGCGCCGTGTAATATTTTACAACGTTTTGATGGAGAAGGGATACAGGGCTTGAGAACAACCCACCAAACATATCAATCTTGGAAATTTCCTAGTTTTGTTTGCTCTCCATCACCGCTTTCTGAATGCACATGCGTGATTCTATGGGAGAAGGGGGTGGAATTTGATGAAAGATGCTGATGGAATGATGATACTAGAGCAAAGGATATCATAGATCGGGCTGTGGGAGAGAGTCAGTGGTGAACAACAAGTGTCAGTGACCTCCCAAGCTTGAAATATGCATCTCCAAAAGTGTGATTCTCTGTGTAAGTAGTATATTTCTTTGTTTTGTGATACATGTTTAATAAAATTAGTTGGAAATGGTTGCCTTTAGTTCTTCCCCCAAGTTATATAGAAGTTTCAGAACCCAAATTTCTTCACATGCAGCTAAGGCTACACCTTTACACTCTCTCTGTGTGCTAGAGAGGGCAACTATCGACAACTACTTTTTACTATTCTAGTTGATCATACTACTTCTAAGAAGACTGAAAGCATAACCATTGGCTGATTTTCTATCATAGACCTAAGAAGCCCAATCAAAACTATCTGTATAACATATCAACTCAAATGGATTTCCAAACTCATAAAAGAACCCATAATCAAAAATACCCTTCATATACCACATAACCCTTGGAGTGCATTTAAATGCAGCTTATGGAGCTTCTTTATAAACTAGATAATCAACCCCACTAAAGAATTGAGGTTAGGGTAGGTAATAGTAAGATAGATTAGGATGCCCACCATCAGCCTATACATAGTGGCATTCTCTATTTCATTTTCAACAATAACTCAAAGTTTGACATTCTAATCGAGTGGTGTTTCCATGGGCCTATATTCAATCATCCCATATTTGAGCAATATATCCTGTGCATATTGTTTTGGTAGCAGCTAGATTCCTTAAGGTGTAGACACAACCTCAATCGCAAGAAAGTATTTCAGCTTTCTCAAATCTTTCACCTTAAACTCAGCCTCCTATTACATGTATTTAATTTTAGAGAAAAACACATAAAAATGGATTTCTACACCTATCAATGCATGCATAACATAAACGATAGCGAGAAGGAGGGGATTTGAGGGTGAGTAATGGCTGATAAGGTTCTAATTTTTTATCTTTTGCTTATGCATGGCATATAAGACATTCATGGTTTAAGTGTAAGAGGGTCTAGCAGCACGAGAATGCTTGGTGCTGACCCTTAGCAATGCAGCATTACAACCTGTAGATTAAAATTATTGAAAGAAATGTCTTTGCACCTCACAATATTGATCTCTAAATGAAAAAATGATTGAGCACTATGTTTCATACACAATCCCATTGCATGCAACTCATGGTGTCATTCTTGGGGACTATTTAGTGAGGAAAATATCTATATCTCCTAGAACGTTTGAAAAAAATAGTGAAGTTTGTGATGTACGTGCTATTTGTGTTAGGGACACATCGAGGAGCCAATCCCCGAGGTGTAGGAGAGTTGCATTGGGGCCGTGGCATTCAACCAAGTGGGGTGCCTCCTTCTATTTGTGCTTACGAGCTATTTTACACCAATATATATGTATGGACTCCCTTTGAGGAGTGTGGGGAACCCTTAAATATTGGATTACAATCCAAAACAAATGTGAAATTTATCATAGAGGTTAGGGCAATGTGTCCCTTAGACGCTCTTAGCTGCGAGGCCAAGAGGGTGTGTTCTTTGAGTATAGAGAGGCCCGCGGCTAGTTCTTAGAGCCACTGTGGGGCCTGTTTTAGGTCTGACAGGTGGTGCGATTTCTGGGAGCCACTAATAAGTGATGGTTTTTGAATCTCGGTCAATTGGTACCAATTCATTAGTGTATGCAAAAAGTCAGTGAGATAGACTCACAAGACCATCAAGCCAATCTTCAAAAGCGAGAAAGAACTGAGTGAGATAGAGGGCCGGCCAAAATAATTAAAAGATATTCTCCTCAAAGGAGTGTTCTAATATCCTTACAAGGGTGGAGTCTTAGTAACCCTAGCTCGACACATAGTCCATTAGGTGGAGGAAGCTCTAGTACTTCCCCCCTTCCAATCAGTCCGTCCACTTCAAGTGGAGTGATAGTTCTGATTTTTCAAACTCCTTTAGCGAATCATGTTATTACCATGGCAACACAACCCATTGCAATCCCAACATGGACGCTGGATTGATTTGCCAGTCTTAGGGTTTTCTCTATCCATTTTTAATGGGTTAGCAAAGGAAGATGGAGAACTTCACATCAACTATCGAATTAAACATGAAGGATACTTGATGATGTTCTTTAGCATGACTTTGAAAGGATAAGTTCCAGAGTGGTATTAGAGCCTAAAGCCTTGAACCATAACTACAATCAACTTATTATCTATGGCCTTTCGAAGATAGTTTGCCTATGAAAGGGAAGGTCAATATTGACTATGTGTCCTCAATGTTACACATCAAGAACCTCACAAGAATGTGTACGGGTATACCAAGAAATTGAAGGAGGTATTTTGTAAGTTCCAAACCTATAATCCTATTCGATCTTCTGCTCAGTTTTGCAATACTTTTTGAATGGGCTAAACTTTAACATTCAAGTGTAGTTGAGCAGTGTTGCTCTTGCTGATAGTGATATAGCTATTACATGAGCAAAAGAGGTAGAATCGCGATTATAAGCGGCTTATGCCTCTAGGGCAAACTAGAATCTAATTTTAGGGTTTGAAAATACTTTAGCATTGACAGATGAAGATCAAGGGATGCCCATGAGTCCTCCTACTGGGAGAGGAAGCATAATTTCAAATGTATCCATGTTGCCGGCTCCTCCTAGTGTGACTATGCTTATGACTAGCCAAATGGCTCCATCGATTGTGGAAAGCCCAATGATAAATCCTACCATTGTTCCAAGGAATCAACAGCCAATTCCTAATCAAGTGGTTAAGTTAATAGAACATTAGGTAGATGATCACGACTATGATTCAAGTGCCTCAAATATTCTTGGCGAAGTTAAGGATATGATGAAGCACTATACTAATATGATTAGCAAACAATATAGACAAATAGCCGTTGATGTTAATTTCTTTAAGAAGTAGTAAAATTTGAAAGGGAGTCAATGCCCTGAGAAAGAGGGTACCCCCTCAAGATTCAGTTGTAAGTGGTGTGGTAAAATATAGAAAAATAGCCGTTGATGTTAATTTCTTTAAGAAGTAGTAAATTTTGAAAGGGAGTCAATGCCCTGAGAAAGAGGGTACCCCCTCAAGATTCAGCTGTAAGTGGTGTGGTGGCCAACATTTCCCTAGGAATTGTCAAAATATTAAATGTGACATATGTGGGAAGTCTTTCCATTTAGCTAGTACCTATTGGAGTAAGATTAGCAAGGAAGTAAATAGCTAGGTCCAGTTAATCATCGAGTGCAAGGGAATAATCTCTAGCAAGATGAAGAACTGAAACAAATATTACAAAGAGGGAAAGCTATCGTAGAGGAGCTACCTAGTGATAGTGGAGTTAGCCTTATAGAAGTTGTTTGCATCAATGGCACTGAAGCTTCTAATCTATGGGTTATTACGAGATATCAAAAGGGTAAAGAAGTTAACAAAGCTAAGGCAAAAACTATCGAGGGAAACCCCAAGCAACATGATAAGGGAACGCAAGTCCTTAATCCAAATATGGAAGGGAGACCTCTCAACATTGTAGATGGTAAAGTTGACCACAAGAAGGATAAGGAGTTGCCAAAGAAGAAAGAAAAATCCAAGAAAGAAGCACCAAATCCAGTTCAAAGACCAAAGGAGAGAATGGTTTGGTGAGAAAAGTGAGCTCTTTCTAGCTATCATGAATTTGATTTAGCAAGCTCTCTTTGTGAAGTTAAGCCATATGTAAATCTTCTATAGTTGATTAAGTTGTCTACAAGAGTGTGGAAGGAATTTAAGAAGATTTTACGCACTAGGTATATCATTGAGCCCTTGGGAATAGCACGAGTAGGGGATGATTAGTTTGAGCATGTTGAAAAGCATTGTCCGAGGGCAGCAACACATGTTGATGGAATATTAGTGGACCATGCTATTGTGGACACATGATCCTCTATCAACATTATGAGTTCAAAATTGATGGAGAAACTTGAATTAGAAATAAAAAAATATGCCTCCACGATTCTTCGAATGGCTAATGACAGTTTAAGACAAGCCAAAGGTTGCATTACTAAAGTCCATGTGACTGTTGCCAATGTAGAATGCATTCTAGACTTTAGGGTCATTAGGTTTGTGGGAAAACCTAGCTATCAAGTATTGTTAGGCAAGCCATGGATCGTACAACCAAGTTGATATACCCGCTGGTGGGTGATTGATCTTTGGTCGATGTGCTAAACATGTAGTAGTAGATGCTTATCTTGAATCTCCTCAGAGTGAGAGAGTTCATTTATCTTTATAAGAGTTTGATATGCTGGATGCTCCATCTGCTAGTGAGACGTTATCAAGTGACAAATCCAATGAGGGGTCCACTACAGAAGATATCCACCAAGTGACTTTGGATGAGCCAATAGAGGCTCAGGAGAGGATAAGGGATGTGGATATAGTTGAGCCTGACCTTGGTACGATGAATGATTCACGGCCAATTAAATTAGGGTCCATGCTCAGTTTGGGACAAAGGAAGGACTATG
The DNA here is from genome assembly GCF_053477565.2 of Lygodium microphyllum. Taxonomy (NCBI): domain Eukaryota; kingdom Viridiplantae; phylum Streptophyta; class Polypodiopsida; order Schizaeales; family Lygodiaceae; genus Lygodium; species Lygodium microphyllum. Next base: position 44,220,545 of record NC_141155.1, on the reverse strand, counting down.
TGTCCTTGATTCAAGAATTCTACGATATTTTTACTTGGAGTTATGATGAGCTGAGAGGCATTCCTCCCAACTGGTTGTTCATATGATTCCTTTGAAGCAAGGTAGCAGTTCTATGCAATAGAAAGTAAGGTGTATGAATTTCAAACTAAGGAATGGGCTATTCAAAGAATTGACAAAGCTACAAAAGGTTGATCTAATATTTTTGGTTCAACACACAGAATGGTGTTCACGCCAATTGTTATCAGGAATAGAAAGAACATTCAGATTCGGCTTTGCGTAGGTTTGAGAGAGCTTAAGAAGGAAACAGTTAAGGATTACTACCCGTTGCCATTCATTGACCAAATATTGGATCAGTTAGTGGGTAGGGAAATCTATTCATTTATGGATTGGTTTGTTGGATATAACCAGATGGCTATTGCAGAGGAAGATAAATTGAAAACAACATTTATTATTGTCTTCGGTACCTTTATGTACCACGTGATGGCCTTTGGTCTATGCAATGCATCTGGGTCTTGACAATGAACAAATGATAAGATCTTTGGTGATATCTCCCTAGAGGAGTTAAAAGTCTTTATTGACGATCTGGGGGTAGCCACCACAAAAGAGCGACAACTTATTATTTTGAGGAAATGTTTTGAGCATTGTAGACAATTCTAGATTGCTCTTAACCCTATAAAGTCTGTATTTGGAGTGCCCTATGGGTTGTTACTCGGCCATGTGGTTAGTTCATCTGGTATTGCGACTGACCCTGAAAAGATAAAGGTATAGTCTCTATCAGCCTGCTGTATACTCCAAAAGAGGTGCACATATTTATGTCTCATCAATGGGATATTATTGAAGATTTATCATTGCACTGGTGGAAAGAGCATTGCCATGGATGAACCTTCTATCTTTTAATTAGCTATTTGAGTGGAATGAAGCATGTCAAGTATCCTTTGAGGATGTGAAGCAAGAATTAGCAAAAGCACCAATCCTAAATTCACCGAGAAGAGGTGAAAATTTCTATATATTTTTAGCAGCCACAATGCATATTATCAGCTTTTATTTAGCTCAAATTTGGGAGGAGAAATGGTATCATCCAATTGCCTTTGCTAGTAGGAAATTGGGGATATCCAAAGTTAATTATATGTACCTGAAGAAATTGTGCCTTGGAATGGTCTTTGCAATGAAGAAATTTAGGCATTATATTCTCTATCAAAAGGTAGTATTAAGCCAAAAGAAATTCTGGCCAAGGAAAGTGATATTGAAGGTCTATTTAAAATCGATATGTGTAATGAAGGAGACCTAAAAGAGAGAGAGAGAAGGAAGAAGACTACAAAAGAGAGAGAAGAAGAGAGTAGAGGAGAGAGAAAGACTAGACGAAGAGAGAGAAAGATAAGAAAAGAGAGAGAAAGAGGGAGAAAGAGGAGAGAGAGAGAGAGGGGAAGCCATGGGAGCTAAGGGTGAAGGTGAGGAGACAGATTTGTATTTATCAAATGGTACCCTAATCAAGTCCTTGTACACCATAAATACCCCATCAGTGTAACCGGGTATTTGCATGTGCTAACCCTGTGTTAACCCCGTGTAAGTCCCTCTAAACCCATTCTTTACATTCCATCCCGTCCCAGAAGGTTTTTGACCTCAAAAACAAAAAGAGGATGTATTGATATGGTTGGGTGGGGGGTGGGGGGAAGGGGGGGTGAAATCTTGTGGAACAGTGGCCTATGAGCATGTATGCAGTGTGAGCATGAGGAAAGAAGGTAATTCAGTACAAGGATAGGCACCAATTTCAAACAAGAAGGGCTGGACAACACTAGACAACATGTTGTCCCGAACAGGTGTGGCAGTGGAAAACAGATCATAACTTGCCATGGGAAACTCCAAACGAGACATTCTGCATGTCAAAACCGAGCTCGTTGAGCGTACTTTCAGCCTAGGCAGGTCATGCATGGGTGCAACTAATGGAGGCCCAAAACTATTCAAAAAACAGATGGTTGTCTACTACGCAAAACATGCCCAAATTGAGTTGTCCTTCAGCTAAGGTTTCTGCCTCAAGGTGAGGGGACGGCACCGGGGGAGTGCTGATTTAGATAGAGCTTTTTTCAACCCCCGGGGTCAAATGGATAACCTTCATGGTAAGCATCACCAGCATACAAGTCATCCATGCAAGCGTGGGTCTCTGCACTACCGATGGGGTCAAATGGAAAGTGGTTAATCTTTCCATGCATTGGGTTACCATCCACAAGTAAAGGTAGAATGGTCAGTACCACTAGCTGTTGCATCGAGTCTGCCATAAGCATCATATGATTAAGCTCGGTCTGCGCTTAGATGCTGTCAATAACACATGGGGTTGCATAAGCTGAAAAGTGTATTGCATCAAGCCTTATATGTGACATGGGTATAGACTGAAGGGTCTCCTAAAAGGACATGTTTTCTTAATCCGTAATATGAGCATGATCTTTAAGATCTACATGATCTTCTTTCTTGAATGAAAGTTCATCTTGCTTTGGACCTACATCAAAATGGTCTTCAGCAAGATTTGTCCTATCCTTGGCATTATGATATTCGAATACAAATAAGAGTTTTGCATTATGTGCTCTATATTTGTCTGGATGATCACAAGATATCGGCTTAGCACATTGATATATAAGCCCGTAGCATTCAGTTTTTGTATCATATCACTAGTAAGGTTTCTAATGCGTTTAGCCTTAGATAGCAATCTACACACATGCTCATCACCATTGGTCAGCTCAGTAGTAGCTCTGACATGTTGCTCATAGTCATCTTGCTGCTCATGTACAATAGATGGCTGCCCATGACCATAATGCTCATGTTGTCCATATGGAGGGTCATACCAATGTGGCTGTTGCTCATAATGATACTCATGCTGTCCATACTGCATATGGTGATAATAGCCTTGCTGCTCATGTGCATCTATTTGCTGCTGACTATTACCAAAACTTTGGCCATATTGTTGCCCATAAACATGTTGCCCAAGATTGCATGATGATTGTCCAACATGACTACAATGGTGTCCTTGCGTCCTAGGCTGACCATAAATATGATGAGTGGAAAGTCCATGAGCATAGGTATTGGCATGATGCTAGTCATAATCATTGGCTTGCTGCTCATGCATTGCATAAGAATTTCCATACGCATGCTGCTGACTATTACCAAAACTTTGGCCATATTTTTGCCCATAAACATGCTGCCCATGTAGTACATGTGAACCAAACTGAACATTGGGGCCTTGCTGCCCAAAACTGCCATGTGCATACTGCCCATTACCATGTGCATGCTGCCCATGTGCACCCTCCATACTATACTGCCCTAAATTTACATTTTGCCCTTGCATATATCTTCCACTATGGGGGAGACGTTGTCCCAAGGATGGGATGGAAGGGTTCGTCATGGGTGAGGGGAGGATGGACTCATCATGTCGTACAAAGGGCTTGCCTAACTCATAGGTGCTATGGAAAAAACAATGGGTGCTACCAAAACCTTCCTAGCCACGTCCCGTCTCCAAGGGGGGAGGGCGGTTGGTCTCACAGGGAGGACCTTGCTCCTTGGGCTGAGTCAAGGAGGAGGGTGAGAGGGTGGAGATAAGGGTGCCCATGTGCTCTACAAGCAAGTCCATCTTAGCCATCATGTCACTATGACGCTGATCTTGGCGGTTTTCCATCTCCCTATGGTGGTGTTCCAGCTCTCAATGCCGCACAACATGATCAATCTCATGTTGACATAGTGTGTTGTTAAGCATAGCAAAACGTTTCGCCATCTCGGGGCACCTTCTTCAAGCATATCTTCATGATCCTCTTGGGTGGATCTAGGATCATTCATAGATGCACAGGAATCTCTGATCTTGCGCTAGAAGTCCTCTTGGGCCTTTGCTTTTCCCTTGTGGCTTGCCATCCTAAGTGTAGTCCACTAGACCCCCTGTTACAGAAATGGCAATATCTTGAGCTAGGAAGCTCTGATTGCCAAATTTTTTTATTCAAATTAAAGCTCTCAATCCCGTCTATACGAGGCTATGTAAAAATATATCTAAAATTTAATGATAAGGGCTTTGCTATAATTGACTTTTGTGGGCTTACTATGTAGGACTGTTGCCTGTCCCACAATACCTCTGAGCACAAAATTGGGCTTATCTCCCAAACCATAGGGCGGAATGGGGATATTTTTGGCTTAGACCAAAGGGTACTAATCTCTCTTCAGAATGAGCTATGGGGTTCAAGCTCAATAAATTAAAAGGGCTTTTCTGTAATCACTTTTGTCTTGAGTTTGTATCCCTGCAATACTTTGCAACTTGCATGCATCACTGTGCGTGGGAACCATTTTCAATATGAACCAAATACTTGTTGATTAGGGCTAATACATTGCCAACAAGAGAATAATCTTACTAGACATGACATCTCAAGACCAATCATAAGCATCATTACCAAGATTGCCAATCAAAGGCATAGGCATACCCCATGAGTACCATTGCCACTTGCATAAACATCTTCATACCAACATGAGCATATAAGTGCCACTATCAAGAGAATCAAAGTGCCAAGCCTTAGCTTTGCAACTAAATCACTGCACTATAGGCATACACCCCATGATTCCTCACACATCCAATGCATTCCATTGATTCCAAACCCCCTGAATCTAAAGCTAGTAGCGCTTTTCCAATTTCCTTTTCATTGGGCAGATCAATAAGTTGATGTGAAGCTTTGGTTTTCAAAGAGACCCAGAAGATTGTTGGGAATACTTCTAAATAATACAGATTGCTTCAGACAAAAAAATTTCTATGATCCAGAATTGCCCAGCTAAACACATTTGTGATGATACCCTCATGAGGGCATATGTCAAAGAATATGATGATACCCTTAATAAACCAATCCTGGTGCCATTGCCATAGACACAACCAATGCAGCAGCAACCATCCACAAGGGCAACCTTAACCATAACAGCTCCTTTACAGAACTGGGTTGTTTGTGTGGTACTGTGTCCCACCATCTCTATGCACACTTCTGGAGTGAGAAATGCATTGGACCCTATATTGCCATACGTCCAACATCTTCAGGAAGTAGTAATTCAACACGTAGCAAAGTGCACGCCCATCAGCAAAGGATGTAGAGAAGTTTTTCATTGAAATGCCATACTTATTGGATCTGAATTGCTTGGAACAGCTTCTATCAAAGCCTGAGGGCTACGGAACAAGGGCTTGCTCTCAATGTTGACATATCAGCCACTACTTTCTATGAGAGTGTACCAAATTGAAAATTGAGTGGCCTCAAGCATAGCTTGAGCAAGTAGATTGAATCGCAGCGCTGGTTGTCATAGTAGTATGCCCTTGTGATGCCTACAGGATGTCCATTGCTTGGTTCATAATTTATCTTGCTAGTAATGATGAGTTGAACCAAGTGGCTATTGATCACTACAATGAGATAATTAATGATGTCCTGGAGCAAGGATTGGAGCTCTTTTTCACCCTCTAGACCGAGGATCACCCTTACACCCTTGAGACACAGTACTCTCGGGTGTTGAATGGGACATTAATAATTGATTTTGTGAACTACACCAACACCTACTTTTCCCTATTTGGAAGTCGAGTAAAGAACTAGATTACATTCAATGAGCCCAATGGCTGGGCTGGGCTGCGAGTATGCCACTGCCCAGAACCCCCCCAGGCCAGTGCACCTCCAATGTCCTAATTTATGGAAATTGCATGAAAGGCAATTCAAGAATAGAACCACTAATTAACTCAGAAGCAAACCTTGTTGCAAGATCTAATAATCAACGATTTTGGTTGTAATGTGCCTCCTGTTAAGCTCCACATAGCCAATAGGTTTCCCCCAATAGGTCTAAATGCACCAAAAACTTTCTTTAAGTCTTCATCTCAGAAGTAGACTCTGTGAGATTTTTTTTAAAAATGTAGACATTGTTGAAGTTAGATCCTGCAGTTTCCAAATCTTGTTCTACCGTCACATGAAGGGGGCCAATATAAACCTGTTTATCATAGATAAGCATGCCGTTCACTTTCCCTATTGCAGTCTAAGCTGCTTGCTCATGCTGAACAAATCCATAACCTTTAGAAACCCAGAGACATGAATTTTGAAGGTGTTCTGCTTGTGGGACTGTAAATTACTACTGTAGGGATATCGGAGGGTCCTTCTTTTCTACGATCTCCACCTGGGGGCCTTCTTGAGCTCCCTCTCTCCCATCTTGCACTCCTTTGTACCTGGGACGGCATGGCAGAAGAAGAGCTTCCTTTCTCTTGGTCAACAAAGATGCAATGACCAAGCTATTGCGAGATGATTTTAAGTGTAGTAGGGACCCCTGTAGGAACATTTTCCACCCTGATTTATGCCTTCATCTATCATAGCAGGAACACCTATTGAGAACATGAACTCCAAGAGAAAGCAACAGTTCTTTAGGGACATCGGCCAATAGCCATGGAGTAAATGGGTGGCAAAAATTCGAGATACAAAGAAAGGATCAAGAGTTTGGCTAGGTACATTTGACACAACTAAAGAAGCAGTCCAAACCTATGATGTTGCTGCTCAAAATATTCCTTAACTCCTATTATGGGTGATGCAGAAACAAAGAAGATTTCTCCCTTCTTCTGTTGGATTGAGAATCCATGGGAGCTCCTCAAGAATGAAGAAGAAAGCTCTCCTTTGAAAAGTAACTGTGGTCAAAATTCTCTCCAAGTCATGTGGCTCATCTGAGATCTCCAAGAAAGGCTTCCAGCACCATGTGATACTCCATTACTACTTCTTACAGCTCCTATCCCTGTTGTACATTTTTTACTAGTGTTTTTTTTGTAACATAGAAGTGGATGTGAGAAAAGAGAATGAACAAAGGACCAAATACCTATGCTTTGATACCAATTGTAATGAAGGAGACTTAAAAGAGAGAGAGAGAAGGAAGAAGACTGCAAAAGAGAGAGAAGAAGAGAGCAGAGGAAAGAGAAATACTAGGAGAAGAGAGAGAAAGACAGGAAAAGAAAAGAGAGAGAAAGAGGGAAGAGAGAGAGGGGAAGCCATGGAAGCTGAGGGTGAAGGTGAGGAGACAGATTTGTATTTATCAAATGGTACCCTAATCAGGTCCTTGTACACCTTAAATAGCCCATCAGTGTAACCGGGTATTCCTATGTGCTAGCCTCGTGTAAGACCCTCTAATCCCATTCTTTACAATACAGCTTCCATCCCTTCCTGGTATGTGGTTATAATGCATTATTTATCTATAGGAGGATTCGTGGCTACTTTATCAAAGTCTGGAAAGAGAAAAATCAAGCAACAATCATTACACTTTTTGATTATAGCAGGTGTCTTGTATCAAAGAGGAGTATCAAAGAGGAGTAGATGACATCTATCGTCATTGTGTAGTACTCGATGAGGTACCATTTATTCTTGAAGAGTGTCATGATTCAGCATGTGGGGGACATTTTGATGGCTGTCTTACCACCCAAAAAGCTCTCCGTGGTAGATATTATTGGCCATCAATTTTCCAAGTTTCTTTCAATTATGTTAAGTGTTGTGATGTCTGTCAAAGACACGATGTGAAGGAAAATTGTAGGTGACCTCCAAATTGTTTGTGATTTTGGTCCATCGAAGGAGATTTTGTCTAATCAAGGGGCACACTTCTTGAACAAGGTTATAATGGCCTTGATTGAAGCTTTGAAGTTCAAGCACATCAAGACTACCCCATACAACCCTCAAGCGAACAGCTAGGTTGAGAGTACAAATAAACAATTGGTGGGAATCTTTTCTAAGATAGTATAAAAAAGCAAGCGCGATTGGGATAAGAAATTATATGGGAGAAGGGGGTGGAGTTTGATGAGAGATACTGATGGAATGATGGTGCTGGAGAAAATGACATCATAGATTGGGTTGTGAGAGAGTGTCAGTGGCCAAGAACGAGCATCAGCAGCCTCTCAAGCCTTGAAATACGCCTCTCCAAAAGTGTGATTCTATGCGTAAGTAGTAGATTTCTTTATTTTATGATAGATGTTTGATGAAATTTGTTGAAAATCATTACCTTTGGTGCTTAATGCTGAAATCTATCAGAAATATTGAATAAAACCATAAAATTTAGTCATATAATAATTTATACCAAAACACGCAAAACCTGCAATTATGCACGTTTCATACAAATGATAAATTTTGGGAGTTTTGTTGTGATTTTGGGGTTCATCTGGATTAGAAATGAATATAAAGTCAATTCTTAGTGATTGTGATCAATAATAACCCTTAAATAAAAAATATCACAATTTCTATCTAAATAAATGAAGAAAGATAATGAAAAAATAAAAAATTTTAGGTTTTTGTATTAGAAAATTAATAAAAATATGATTTATGTTAATGGATGTATGACATGGCTGGAGCATGAGGGATTAGCCTCAATTCATCCTTTTCTCTATATTAAAGTATATTTTTTAGAGATTTTATAAGAAAAACACATAAAAATTGCTTTATACACCTATCAATGCATGCATAACCTAAACGATAGGAAGAAGGAGGGGTTTTGAGGGTGATTAATGGATGATAAGATTCTAAATTTGGATCTTTTGCTTACGCATCGTATATAAGACATTGTTTAAGTGTAAGAGAGCTAGTAGCACGAGAATGATCGGTGCTGACCCTTAGCAATGCAACATTACATGTGAATTAAAATTATTCAAAGAAATGTCTTTGCACCTCACAATGCTAATCTCTAAATGATAAAATGATTGAGCACTATGGTTCATACACAATCATATTGCACACAACTCATGGTGTCATTCCTCGATGCATTGCAATTGTATTCATGCATATATGAACTATGTTGAGTATGTAAGATACCTAAGATGTAGGTTTAGACGATCAATTTTTCTTGGGGACTATTTAGTGAGAAAAATATCTATATCTCTTGGAACGTTGAAAAAAACATTGGAGTTTGTGACCTACGTGCTATTTGTGCTAATGACGCATCGAGGGGCCAATCCCCAAGGTGTAGGAGAGCTCCAGTGGAGCCACGACATTCAACTAAGGGGTGCCTCCTTCTATTTGTGCTTACAACATGTTTTATACCAATATATGTGTACGGACACCCTCTAAGGAGTGTGGGGAAGTCTTAACTCTTGGATTACAATCCAAAATAGATGTAAAATTTACGATAGAGGTTAGGGTAGTATGTCCCTTGGACGTTCTTTGCTGTGGCTGCGAGGCCAAGAGGGTGTGTTCTTTGAGTATAAAGAGGCCCGGTTAGTGCTTAGAGCTAGTGTTGGGCCCATTTTAGGTCCTGAAAGAATGCCTTCAATATAAAGTGCACAGAAAAAATGTAGACATTACTCACTATTAAATCATAGCCCACAATTGCTTGATCAATATCCTTTTGCTAGAACTCACCGTACCATCACACATGGTGTATAGACAAACAACATTTCCAAAACATTTTTCAATAACATTGTGTGCATTGAAATGCATGTTGTAGATTGAGATGTGTCTTTTGATTCCTAATGTATTAGTCCTTGTTGCTACTAATTTTTGCTACCATGTAGGAAAGGTCAAGTTTTTTATTACTCTAATACTCTCTTACTTACTCTATCTCTAGCTCTTACCCTCTCTTAGTCTCTTATTCTCTTGCTTTCTCTTTGTCTCTTTTACTTACTCGGAGTCTCTCTCTCTCTCTCTCTCTCTCTCTTTCTCTCTCTATTGCTCTCTCTCCCTTTCTCTCATTTTCTTCCTCTTACCTACTCTCTCTCTCTCTCTCTATATATATATATATATATATATATCTCTCTCCCTCACTTCCTTACTCTCTTTCTTTCTCTCTTATCCAATCTCTTGGTCACTCTCACTCTTACTCTCTTTTCCTCTTCTCTATTTCTTTATCTCTGTTTGTTTCTTTCTCTTTCACTCACTCTATGGTATACTCTCCTAGTATATCTCTCTACCCCTTTCCCTCTTGTTCTCTCATCTACTCCCTCTCTCTCTCTCATCTATTATAAGTCTCTCTCTCTCTCTCTCTCTTTCTTTTATAATCTCCTCTCATGTCTCTATAAGTCTCTCATTCTCTCTCTTTCACTCTTTTACTTACTCGCTCTTTAAGTCTCTCCCTATGTGTGTGTGTGTGTAAGTATCCATCTCTCCCATACTCTCTCTCTCTCACCTATACTCTCTCTTTTTCTTTCTCTCTCTTTCTTAATCTCTCTCTCTCTCTCTCTCATACTCTCTTGGTCTAACTCTCTCTCTCATTCTCACTCTCATTCTCTCTCTTACCTACTATCTCTCTTTTCATTCTCTCTTTGTCACTCTTATTTATATTCTCTCTCTTTCTCTCTCTCTCTCTCTCTCTCTCTCTCTCTCTCTCTCTCTCTCTCTCTATGTCCTTCCCCTTCTCTCTCTTTCTATATCTTTCTCTCTTCCACCTATACTACTAGATACGAGCCATATATTAACGTTTAAAGCGATAGATTTACTTATCCAAAAAATTTCCCCCGTCATTTTTAAAAATGTTAATTTACATGTCTCTATATAACTGTCACTATGTGCATCAGTATATCCATCAGTGTATGTGTCAACATTTGTATCTCTATTATGCGAATAGTGATACATATAGCAATGCATATAGTGAATCACATAGAAATGCATGTAGGTTTATTTGTGATGCTAATAGCAACGATTGCAAAGGAAAAAAAAATGAATGTCAAGGCATACAACCATGCCACCCTTTTAGCCACATGTGCTTAAAAATATTCATTAAATTTTTTATAAATAGCTATTATCAAAATACATGCATCGTGCAATGCTAGAAAGAAAGGGCTCATTGATTCAATTTCCAAATAGGCGATAGTCCATAACATCTTTCATATTAATCAAAGAAGCTTAAGCTCCATGAAGTAGAGATTGTATGATCTCAAGAGAATGGGAGAGGAAACTTGTCACCATTTCTAGCAAATTTTGTCACCACCTTAGAGCTAGGATACTTGAACCTGGATGCCTTGAATATAAGTATCTCCATCTTTTTGGAAAAATTACTGACCTACTTGAATATTTAGAAGTCTGAAAGGGAGGATTCATTTATATTAAGGAGCACCGTTTTAACTCATAGCACTCTAAACTATGAGTCAAAACACCTACCATAAGTTGCATAACACTAAACCTCCTTGAGAACATGCAAAAGGCTATCCCAAGCACATTGCTTGGATTCACACATTGTGGGGACACAAGAAATTTAGAATATCACTACAACCTCAAGCTTGTAGTATCCTCAAGTTGCACCCATGCAAGGCTAGGATTCAAACTAGTTGGGAAGTGTATATATCTTGGTAGGATCAACCCTTGACAGCACCACCATCTTATACTCAAAGGTCAAGAATAATCTTGAGGAGGGGCACAAAGTGGAACCTCACTGCATGTGGATAAAAATCTAGAATTCTTAGTCATGCATAATTCCCATCACTACATTCTTAGCTTGTAAATATCTAGTTGCAAGGGAGGACTAGGTACCATTAGGGCTTGAAGGCAACTTGAGAACTTAACTACGTATGTGGGAGCTTTCACTCAACCATCAAGACCCTCGGACCGCTTATTGTTTCAAGCGTTCCAAGCCGAGCACTAATGGCTACCTCTCACATAACCGATGCGCAATGCCTGCCTTACGGGTGTAGTGAGCTTACCTTGGTGCCGTTCGAGTTACCTCCTCTCCCGCGCACTCCGGTAGCTCCACGATCCAAGTGCAAGCTTCAAGCAAACTCCACCCTCAAGCTCCACACTCCAAGCTCCATGTCCGCGAGCAAGACAAGAGAAGAGAAGAGAAGAGAAGAAGAGAGGAGAAGATGGAGAGCTTCTCCTCCTTAGTCCCTCACCCTCACACACTCACTTCCTCACACTCTCACACTCCCTCTCTCAAGCACAAGCTCAAGCAAGCATGAACAAGAGAAAGAAGAAGAAGGGGAGAGCCACTTTTTGCCACACACAAGAATGAGCTTCTCATTCACTTTTCAACTTTATATACAAAACCCTAAATCCCTTTTGGGCGGTCATCCCCTTTTCCCCTTTTTACATGGCCGGCCGTAGCCTAGGCCCTTTTTCCCATTGTCCTTCTATCTTCCTAGATTCCTTTCCACTGCCTGTCTACATTTACAAATTGCATGGGTGAGAGCCCGGCGCTCTTTTACAAGATTTCAGGGTGCGCCTTTTCCATTTTAAAATGCGTCTTTCCCCTTCGACATTTGCCTTGGACTTTTGAGGTTGCCCTTGCGCTTTTGGTCTTTTTTCCTCTTCTTTCTTCAATCGGGCTACCTTTTTTCCGCTTTCTTTTGCCTTCTTCCTGTTGGGGTTAACATTACCCCCTCCTAGACGAGTGCTAGTACCATGGCACTCACCGTCATAGGTAGCAGGCTGTAGCATGCACCAAAGACGTGGGTGACAAGGACGCCTGTGGTTTTCATGAAGGAGTGTTGGTGGTGGTGTGGCAGAAGGTCCGGGGGGCCTGTTGGTGGTCAAGGTGGTTGGTGGAAGGTTGTTGGAGTTGGTGGTAGGGCTATTCAGTGTGGGGTTTACATTGGTGGCCGACACACGTGTTGGTTTGTTGGGGATTCTGCACAGGACTATTCTTTGTGGGCTTGTCGGATGGTGAGGGATAAGCATTCAGAGTTGGGTGTTGATGAAGAACGAATGACACTTCCGTTGGAGTCTTCAACACCTGCAATTGAAAACCTCTCATGTGGTCTCTCCCTAAGGGTAGTGCTAGTATTCTCTATTGTGTAAAAGACATATTTGATTAGTTTGGGAGACAGGTCGAACTCTAAGCAAGCTGAGAGTATTGTCCTGCACTTGAGAACCCAAACTGTGTATATACTTCGGTGCAGATATTATGTAAGTGCTCGTGCATACTTAGATATTATGTAGTTAGAAGACTGTGGCTAGTTTCTCGTAACAATGTGTGGATGAAGCAAAGTTATCCATGTTGAGAAGAAGTACACATGAAGGTATATGAGACATCCTTTGCATTGTGACTGCACAACGTAGCATAATTGAATACAGGGACACCGCACTTTCGGTAGTAGCTGGAAGCTATTGGACTTGCTTGATGAGGACGGTGTACATTTCATGGCCAATCGTGCGGTGCTTACCACGATTGATTGCAATGGTACTAAGGCAGAGTGCAAGAGAGAATTGTGCAAGTGGGTCAGGGTGACAGGTCTAACCATAGGCGAGACAAGCTCCCTAGGTATGTCCTACCCTTGATGTACCCTGAACAATTGTGGGTGATGGTAAAGGGCTAGGGGACTAGGGACGAAGCCAGTCGACCAAGGTCACTAGATGTATCTTATTTGAGGACCCCTAGGTGCTGTGCTGTGATCGTGGGTGCTTCTTATCTTTTTATTTGTTTCTTTTTCTTTTTTTTTTGGGACTTGCCTGAGTACAACCATTACAACATGTTGAGGCTATTAGCCTCCCAATGGGTTGGAAAATGTCAAGTTTTGAGGGCCCAAGAAATTGATATTATAGGGATGATTGTGCCCTAGCATCGTTGTTAGAGAAGCAGTTGCCGAGATGGGGAGCTACGCTTGAGATATTGCAAACCTCCCTTGCGACACACGCGATGTTGGTATGATTGAGGTGACGGCTACCGTGAGCCGCTATAGAGCTTGACCCAGAAAGGGAGCGTGGCCCATGAATGTGCTTTGGACCATGCGATGGGGGCAGTTGGCAAGGGTGCTTTCGGCAGCGTGGCTTTGTCGCGGCTCCTTGTGGGGTTGATGGTCTTGCGGCAATCGGGCATTGAGCACTTTCGCCCAAAAGACTTGTCGGATCCTGTATCCACTTGTCACTTTATGAGATTACATGCATGGTATATGCCGCAACTATAATAAACCAGTGCAATGCAAGGAGACACCACTTATCTGAATTCTATGGTGTTGATTTGGACATTTATCACCTGTTCTTAATTAGCTTTTTCTTTGCAAAAGACGTGAAATACATTAAACGCATATATGAAAGTTTCGTACAATTCGGGGACATGTCAACACTTAACCACTTAAAGACAAAAAGTTATAGCCAGGTAGCATTTGATGAGCCTTTTATACGATGTGGGGCTACTCTATTTGTACGAAGCGGGGCGAGTCTGGGTGGCCGGTTGATTGGGGATCTGCTGGCGTGGGGCTCCTGTGGGGTCGGGTAGGGAACATGTCGACCGGGACATGAATGGTGTAGTCCCGGGCCGCTACCGTTTCCAGAATGTCTTTAAACAATTCATTGAATTCTTCCCTTTTCCGAGCTGCCCTTTCTGCCCTTGAGCATCTGGGGCCCGGGCGTGAGCTGGGGGTTCGAGCCACTAGTGCTGCCACTTGTTGCGCGATTTGAGTCTTGGCTTTCTTGACTGGAGGATTCTTCACCCTTTGCCTTGGACACTGGCGCTTAGGGCCTCGCTTCTTGGCATACCTCTTGATGGTGGGCACATAGCGCTCCGGTGGAGGGGCGCATGCCACGTGCTCCCGTCGTCTGTGAAGAGTGTCTTTGCATGCCAGATGTCCATGGTTCTCCATGTGTTTCATCTGGAAGCCTGCAAGATGCAATCCAAGGGTTAGACCTTGATACAGGATACAACTGTTCGCATGGAAGGGATTTTAGTGTGGTTCATCAAGCGCATGTGACAAGAAGGGGAGGGGTGAGGCATGTAGTGTTTTGTCGTAAAGGGATGGCCCCCATGATGATGTTCATTTTGCCTCCAGCCATTAGCCAATATTGGCTTATGCTAAGTTGTGTGGACTGGTTGTCATGGAGTGGGATAGGGCACATCCTCGGAAGGATAGACCAAAAAGGGAAGAAGGTGTATAGAAAGGGGCTGCACCTTGTCTACACCATCAGTGTTGTTGGTCAAGGCTTCCTATGGCGGTAACGTGGGTTGCATGCCCTTCACTTGGAGGTGGGGATGGTCACACGGCTTTTAAATGGGTGATGAGAGGAGGACTCGAGAAGCTTAGCCTATCAGACCCAACTCTTCTACCTGCGCTTGACTATCATTACTTGTGTGGGTTGATATTGTTTATACAAGGTGACACAAGAATCAGTGTTTATTTATATACATAATGTCATTCATGAGGATAAGAACCAATTGTAGAACTCGGGGTTGTACTGGAGCGTGGCACACACATCCAACACTCGTGGTAGCTTACTTAGTACCAATAGATATTTTGCCACATCGAGTAGCATGGAACCTTGTCCGAGTCTATTGGCAATATGTAACTCCTCCTCAGTGAGAACCTTATCAAATAGAGCATTCTCTTGGCTAGTTCCAGCTAAGTCCGTACCCCGAATGGCAGTCAGCACTCGAAGGGAAGTTGGTGCCACATATGTTGGGTCCCTTTGGGATCGCCATTTGGCCAATCGCTCCTCAGAGACTGTCATGATCTGAACCCCTAGTTCGGCCATTACAACGCGGCGTTCACACCAATGCTGTTCAAATTGACTTCGGCCCTCTGTTAGTTGCTTTAGTTGCTCTATGTCTATGAGATTTGGTCGGCAGAGCACTTCATTGAACATGACGGTTAAGCGCAGTTTGTTAGCCTCCTTGTCAGGGATGAGTTGCATGCGTTCATGTAAGAGCTGGTTATAGTGCTCGTCAAGATGTTCTTGCTCTTCCCAAGATAAGGGGAATGGCAAGTATTCTTCAAGCTGCTCCTTAGGGCATGCACCCATGTCCGCAAGGACGTAGATACGTGCGAACACTTTGAGCTTAGCATCCAACTCAGTTAAGCATTGCGCGACACTTCTATGTTCAGTGAGGGCTTGCTCGATTGCCATCTCATGCAAGGTTCTAGGAGTTTGCCTGGGCTTTAGCATAGCTGGTGGCCCAGGCCTCGATGAGCAAGATTGGTCAACGTTGGAATTGCTCATGCTCTTGGGGTTTGTGCGTTTTTCGTGAGGTTTTGCTGCTATTTTGTCATGGTTCTCCTTGGATGTGGCTGGTATAGGTTTGTCACCCTGTTGTGACAGCGTTGTATCCACTCTTGTTTGTTGGTGGATTGAGTTTTGAAAGCAACTGTTGATGGCAATGACTGCTTTGATTTTTCAGAGCACACGGATGTGTCTGAGGTTTCACTGCTATCAAGAGAGACGTCAATGGGTTCATTGGTGGATGGACTTGATGCTTTATTCCCCCGCTCTCCCTCGCTCTTGGTCTCAATGCTCTTGGAGTCCACAACCACCTGTAGCTGCCGTTGTTTTCGATGTTTTCTCCTCTTTTTCTTGGTCAATGCAGGTGCATCTAATGTCTCAGGACCCTGGGCTACATCGACCGTTGATATGCTTGGTCGGGCCTCAGTATTTTCCTTCTCTAGAGGGTCCTCATGGGACCTAGTCGTGGCCTGTGGAGTAGCCTTGTTAGGTTGAGTGGTCAGATGCGTCGTCTCCTTGGCCACATCTTTGGGAGGTCTCTCCTCAAGCCTAGGCTCTAGGTGCCTTCGAAGTGTTGGAGTTGTCAAGGACACTGGTTGCAGCACCTCCTTTACGGGAACTCCAACAGTCACAATGTGTGACCGGGCCTTTCTTTATTCAAACTGTCACTAAAAGAATAAAGAATAAAGTGATGTGACGGGCGCCTGCCACCTGCAGTGTGCAGTGGCGGGTACTGTCAGTGTAGTAATACACGGGGCGGCACGGCGGAGGCGCCTTTACCCCCAACAACCTCCCACTTAAAGGTGAATCTGCCCTAGTGAGAGAGAAAAGAAAAAGAAAAGACAGTACAAATATACATAGGTACAAGGGATGAGGAAAGGCGACATCTCATCCAACGCCCATCAACCTCCTGAGGAAGGCAAAGCGCTCAGTAGTGAGGCTCTTCGTGAGTAGATCTGCAGGATTCTCGTCAGTGGAGATCTTGACAAGGTCAATAGACTTGTCCTCCACGACACCACGTATGAAGTGATACCTCACCTCAATGTGTTTTGTCTTCGCATGGAAGACCGGATTCTTAGCCAACTGAATGGCACTCATAGAATCCGAATGTAGTGTAGGTGTAGCATTAATCCCAAGGTCAGCAACTAGATGGCCTAGCCATATGGCCTCCTTGCAAGCCTCAGTGGCTGCAACATACTCGGCCTCAGTGGTAGACAAAGCCGTACACTTCTGAACCCTGGACATCCAAGAGACAACCCCTCCAACATAGGTGAATACGTAGCCAGAAGTGGACTTCCTACTATCTGCATGTCCTGCATAATCGGAGTCAGTGTACCCCACGACCCCTGTATCCTGGCTGCCATAGCAAATACACATATCTACTGTGCCCTTCAGGTACCTCATGATACCCTTCACGGCATTCCAATGTCTGCTGCCAGGTGTAGCCATATAGCGTGCCACAACACCAACTGCATGCGCAATATCTGGACGAGTGGCTATCATGGCATACATCAAACTGCCCACGGCTAAAGCATAAGGGATCTTGGCCATCTCGGCCCTCTGCTCATCTGTCTGCGGAAAATCGGCCTGTGATACCTTCACATAAGAAGGTAATGGACAGCCAATAGGCTTTACGTCCTGCATGCGGAAGCGCTCAAGGACTTTATGAATGTACTCCTGCTGTGAGAGATACAAAAGCCCCTAATGCCTATCGTGCTTAATGCGCATCCCAAGTATATGTGAGGCCTGTCCCAAATCCTTCATCTCAAAGCTCTTCTTCAGTTGAGATTTAAGAGCATCTAGCTCATCATGAGCTTTCCCTGCTATCAGCATATCATCAACATAGAGTACCAAGATAAGCAAACTGCCATCATGGGCTTTCTTCGTGTAAAGACACGGATCCATAGCACTCCTGTTGTAGCCCTGTGACTGCATAAAGGCATCAAACTTATGATACCATTCCCTAGGTGCCTTCTTCAAGCCATACAAGCTCTTCTTCAACTTGCACACTAGGTGCTCCCTGCCAAGTTCTGCAAAGCCCTTAGGCTGATCCATATAGATCTCATCATGCAAGTCCCCATGTAGAAAAGTCGTCTTGACATCCATCTGATATAGATCTAAGTCAAGCTGTGCAACCAAAGCCAAGACCAAGTGCAGGGTGGTCATCTTAACCACAGGAGAGAAGACCTCATCAAAGTCCACACCATGTTCCTGCTTAAAACCCTTTGCTACCAATCTAGCCTTGTATGCCGGCTTGGGGTGTCCAGGGGTACTTTTCAGCTTGTACACCCACTTGCATGGCAAAGCCTTCTTGCCCTTAGGCAAGGCAACCAAATCCCAAGTCTCATTCTTATGCAGGGAGTCTATCTCAGACTGCATAGCCCTCTCCCAGGAGTGACTGTCACCCTTGCGCATAGCCTCATCATAAGTGAAAGGCTCTCCTGCATCTGTAACCAAAACATAATGCATAGAGGGCTGAAATCTGTCAGGTGGACGTGTCTCTAGCAGACCGTCTCACCGTAGGCTCTGCTGCCTGTCTAACTGCCTGTCCAACACCCTGGCCCTGTGGAGGAACTGCTGCAGGCTGTACTACTGGCTGTGCTGGAGCTCTAGGCTCCTCCTAAAAGATCACTCTGCGGATCTCAACCACCTTCTCAAGCTGCCTGTGCATCTTGTCTTCATGGAAGACGACATCATGGCTGCGTACTATTTTCCGCGCCTGCGGATCCCATAGGCGATAGCCCATCTCTCTTGACTCACCATAGCCAAGGAATATGCATTTAATGCTCTTTGGATCCAATTTACTCCTCTTGTCCTTGGGCACATGGCAGAATGCCTCACATCCAAAGACACGGAGATGCGCATAAGAGGGTGGCTTACCAGCCCAAACTTCCTCTGCAACCTGGAAATCCAATCCACTGGAAGGCGATCGGTTTATGACATGCACTGCCGTACTAACTGCCTCAGCCCAAAAACTCTGTGGTAGACCTGCATGGCTAAGCATAGAGCGGACACGCTCCTGAATAGTCATGTTCATGCGCTCAGCCAAACCATTCTGGGCGGGGGTGTAAGGGGCGGTCAACTGATGCTTAATACCCCTGTCATCACAAAACTGCTCAAAAGCACGTGAGACATATTCTCCCCCATTGTCAGTCCTAAGGCATTTCAGCCTATACCCAGTCTGGTTCTCAACAAGAGCAAGCCAACGCTGAAAGACTGCCAAGACATCGGACTTTTGCTTTATGGGATAAGCCCACACTTTCCTAGAAAAATCATCAATGAAGGTAACAAAGTACTTCGCGCCACCCATAGACATACACGGCATGGGCCCACAAACATCTGAATGCACCAAAGCCAAGGGCTCACTCATGCATGGCCTACTCAATTTCTTATGCGTAGACATATTCTTCTTACCATAAAGACAATGATCACACGAGTCAAAATGTGCATAGTCCAAAGACGGAAGATACTGCAAACCAGATAACATTTTCATTTCCTTTAAAGACATATGCCCTAAACGAGCATGCCAAAGTGATACATGTGGGATAGAACCCACTGCCAAAACATGGTCAACTGAGGACCCAGATACAACAAGAGGATAGAGGCTGCCAGCCTTGGCGCCTCTAGCAAGCACAAGTCTGCCTTTGGTAATCTTCCAGGCAGAATCCCCAAAATAGACATGAAACCTTGCATCATCCAACTGTCTTGCAGACATAAGACTGCGCGTAAGCGCAGGTACATGACGTACATCCCTGAGCAAAAAGGAACTGCCAGTGGAAAACTGCAACTGAATATCTCCACAACCCACAATATCAAGAGACCTGTCATCTCCAAGTCTGACTGATCCAGATACAGTACGGTAAGAGTGAAACCACTCACGGTAAGGCGTCACATGGAAGGACGCACCTGAATCCAATAACCAACACTGTGCATACATACTAGGTCTCTCAATCAAGTGTGAAGCATCAGAAGAACTAGCTGCAAGTATAAACTCATCACCACCATCGGACTCCTCAGTTTGCGTTGTCGTATTGCTGCGCATTCGAGGTGTGAAAACCACCCAAAAGTTGTGCATGAGTCCTTTTAGATTTAGAGAGCCAATGCCACTTTAGGCATTAGTGTTAGTGTCCATGGTTTAAAATATTAGATTTTTTTGGATAAGTTTTTAGCAGATTTTTTATATTATAGATAATATCTTTTGTGAAAATCCATGAAACTATAGAAAACTTCTAGATTAGGATGACATGTAAAAGAAAGCATGTAGCTTTCAGCCAATTTGAGAGGATTTTATGTAAAAAGAGAGATTGACGAAATCGCGCATCAGATTGTGATCAATATGATATAGTCTTTGGGAGTGTATATGGCTGTCTCTTCTCTTCCTTTTGTGTCTCTACATATCTTCTCTCTCTACATCTCAACACCTACTAAACATGTGAGTTTTGGTGTGGTCATTAACGAACCTCGATATAGGGTTGTCATGAAGATGGGAGTCTATTTAGAATCTGCTTTTACTAATAATATGGCATAATATACTACAATATATAGACCCAATATCGAAGTTTAAAACGATGGAATTATTCATGGAAACAATTACCCCGTCATCACTATTAGCGATGTGATGAATTCGTCGCTATTAGTGTCTCTATTTCCATCATTATTAGTGTCACTATTAGAGTTTCTATTTGCATTGCTATTAGCGTCGTTATTTGCATCGCTATCTGAAATAACGACGCAAATAGTGATGCTAATAGTTGCTATCTAAAATAGCAACACAAATAGCGACTCTAATAGTGACGCTAATAGCGATGCAAATAGCGATGCTAATAGCGACGCTAATAGAGACACTAATAGCAAAGCTAATAGCGACGCTTGCAAAGTAAATTTAGAACGCAAATAGCAATGGTTACAGAGGGGAAAAAAATTAGGTGGCACGGCATGCAACCTTGCCACCCTTCTAGCTATATCCACTAAATATTCTTGTATAAGTCATCTTCTTTCTTGGCCTCACCCTCAATATCAATGGATGGAGGTGTTTCAATATCAAAAGAATCAAGCTCATCCTCCTCCTTCTCAAACTCCATTTTCTGAGCTCAGACTAGTTGCTGTACTCCAAGTAGCTCCCTGAAATGAACGGATTTATCTTTACCAAGTGATTTGGTAAAGATATATGCTACATGGTCTTCTATCTTCACATGAAGTAGATCAATCTATCCTGCAAATACCATTTCCCTAATGAAATGGTAATGAATCTCTATGTGTTTGGATCTAGCATGATAGACGGGGTCGCTAGCCAGTATCACATTACTGAGATTGTCACAATGCAATGTGACTTTGGTGTCCAACTGAATACCCAAATCATGTAGCATTTTCACAAGCCAAACTTCTTCTCATGACGCTAAGGATGCACCCTTGTATTATGCCTTTGTATACTAGATAAGCATCATCTCTTTAGGGTCTCTTCTGGGCATATCTCAAGGACCTCACGGCGCAATCTCCTATCATAAAAATCCCTAACATTGGTCACTCTGATGGTTGGCATTGAGGAAATTGTACCTCAATGTCTCACATTGCGCTTGTCATGGTCATACATGTCTTTAGCATAGATCTCGTCAAAATCGATCCTGCCACCTTAGGGATTTTAAAATATGGTATATAAGCTTTCTCTCCATCAAATCTTTCGTCAGTTGATTGCATGTATGTGCTGCTACATACAAAATAACAATCGGGTATAGAAATCCTAATACAAGGTAGCCATAGCTTGTGTAGTTCAAGCTCATCTTACACTTCAGTCTCTCACTTCCTCCAACTAATGCAAGTTGCTGCCACTCTGATTTGAGTTCTAGCTCAGTCCATAGCACTCCAAATTAGTAAGGAGAGAAGATCATTGAGCAAAATCTATCTCAACAAGGAGATTCAACATCAATAGTATCTCTTGATACTCAATCAGTGTCTCTTGGCACTTGTGTATTTAGCTTACTCATGAACAAGCTATTCATTGATTTTACCTCAGATGCTCAAAAGCTCATTCTCAGCACTTGTAATTATTTAAAGCCCTATTGATCAAATTCATTTGTAAGTCTCAATTTATTTGTAAAAGGATAGACACTGCCCGATTGTTCTCGTGGTAAGACCTTCTAAGATGACTGAACTGAAGTAGATAGCAAAGTTTAATGGTGAAGGCTTCCACACTTGGAAGGAGAAAACCATGTACCATCTCATGAGGAAAGACCTCTGCGATCTCTTTGAGAAAGATGATGCAGATGACAAGAAAGAAGATGCTAAAGAGGAAGATGCTGCAAAAGACCAGCCTAAAGCAAAGGCATGGAAGAAGATGAACAACAAAGCTCTAGGTATTATTGCTTGGGGTCTATTCGATGATGTATTATATCAAATTTCAGGCATCATGGATGTAAAGAAGGCATGGGAAGAGCTTGATAGGATCTTTGGCACCCAAGCAAAGAACTCAATTTAGTTAAAATTACTCATGCAATTTTATAGATTTGATGTTAAAGATAATTTTTCTATGACTGTACACATCAATAAGTTCAAGAGCCTTAAAACTCAGCTAGTAACTCTTAAAAAGAACATGCACTTGGATGTAAAAAGAACATTAACGAGGATGAGGCAATAACAGTGCTACTTGCTAGTGTTAATCATGAACCGTATGAGAATCTTGTTTCAACACTAGGTAATGTTCCTAGTCTCTCACTCAAAGACATTGAGCACTCACTCCTTGATCGAGAAAGAAAATTAAAAAACAAGGATCTAAAGGAAACCAACTCAAGGAATAACCTTTTGTACACCAAGGATACTTATGTAGCAAAAGGACATGATTGAGGATTTACCACCAATAGCAACAAGGACCGAATTATTTGTCATTATTGTACCATGTAGCTAGTGAATGTTTCCACAAGAAGGGAGCACAACAAGTGCAAGAAGGTCACCACCAAAGCCAGTTTATGCATAAAGAAGAAGAAGAAGATGCTTCCACCACCATCAAAAACTCTAACAGATTATTCTAAAGAAAATTTTTGTATCTTTTCCCATAGTGGATATTTTCTTTGCCTTAGTGGATTTGTATGAGAAAACCCCTGCCAGAAAATGTAAAAATTCAAGCTTGACTTAATTAGACTGCCCATGATCTAGTCTCCCAAGCCATGTTATCATGTAGGGGGGGAAAAGCCAACAAGTGTAGGAATTCATAATTTCAGGGGGGTTTTGTAAAATAGGTCAAATGATGTATGTTGCATGATGGGGAGACTTGTAACCCATAAGCATAGTGAGGAGAGTGGAGAAGCTAGAAAGCTATAAAGACATGCACTTGGTTCACTTTTCATGTAATGCTATTGTACTTTGTACTTAGAGTTTGTGTTCCTGTCCACTCAAGATTGTGTTTATGAGTCCAAGATAATCTATCTTGGAACCTAATTTACTTGAGTGAAAGTCTGTGTCTAGTCATTAGTCTTCATGTCTCTTGCTTATGAGTTCAAGTCTCCATAGCCAAATTGTGTTCAAGATCCATGTTTCTCAACAAAAGAGAGAAGAGAAAATGAACTTACCTCAAAGCTTGAAGAAGAATCCTTTCGAGCTTCTCTCCTTCTTTTTCTTCTCCTTTAGGAGTTTCCTCCTTATCCTTTGTGGTTTTTTCCCTCTCTTTTAGTGGATGCAGTGGGGCAATGGCAATGGTAGTGGCAGCAGCAGTCAGTCTCTCTCTTTCTCTCTCTCTCTCCCTTCAGTTGATATCTCTCTCTTCTTCTCTCTATACATCTCTTCATTAGAAAAAAGAAAGACAGAAGTAAAGAAAAGAGAAAAACAAAGAGAGAAGAGAGAATGCACTTACCTCAAAGCTTGAAGAAGAATCCTTTCGCATTTCTCTCCTGCTTCTCCTTCTTCTTCTTCTTCTTCTCCTTCACAGGCCCTCCTTCTTCTTTGCAATTGTCCTCTCTTTTTTTGTGGTGGATTAGAGGTGGCAATGGCCTCTCTCTTTCTCTCTCTCAATCTCCCTTGCATTGATCTCTCTCACTTCTTCTCTCTATACATCTCTTCATCAATAAAAAGAAAGAGAGAAGTAAAGAAAAGAGAGAGAAAAAAGAGAGAAGAGATAATGTACATACCTGGAAGCTTGAAGAAGAATCCCTTCATACTTCCCTCCTTTTTCTTCTCCTTCACTGACTTCCTTCCTTCTTTGTGGATGGCGGCGGTGGTGGTGGCTTCTCTCTCTCTCTCTCTCTCTCTCTCTCTCGCTTGTTTACAAACCTGTAAAATGCAATGCTCAGGTTTCAACACTTTTTTATGAAACCCCTCTCTCTTCCCTTTTTTATTTATCCACAAGACTCTCTTCCTTCCCCTCCCTTCTTCTCTCTATTTCTCTCTCTCCTTCCCTCCCCACTCTCATTCAATGCATCTCATTGCAAAGACAATCAAAGATAGAAAATAAAAAGCTTTAAAAACAAATATATTGAAAGAAATGTCACCCTACCTCTCTTTATCTCTCTCTGCCCCCTCTCCTTTTACTTTTCTTTCTTAACCTTCTCTCCCTTGATCACTCACCCTCACACACTCTTTCCCTCACACTCTCTCACTCCCTCTTTCAAGCACATACTAGGAAGAAAAAGAAGAGAAGAAGAGAAGAAGAAGAGTCTCTTATTGCCACACACCAAAGAATGAGCTCTCATTCACTTTTTGAACTTTCTATACATGCCCTAACATCCCATGGGCACCCATCTCCCTTTTTTACATGATCGGCCACCCCATTGTTGCAAGGTCCTTTTTTCCATTCCCTTCTACTTGGCCTATTTCTTTAGTTTATGCCCTTCTACCCTTTTACATTTGCACATGAGGGAGCTTGGCACTCTTTTACAAAAATTTTGGAGAGCCTTTCACTTAAAAACACGCTTTTGCCTTTAGCTTGATTTTATAGGCCATCCTTGTGCCTTTGCTTGTTCTCCGTCGTCCTGCTTCTTCCATTACCTCCATATTTTAGTTTTTTTTCTTCTGTCTTGAGCTGGGGTTAACATTACCCTCCTCCTAGTATAGTGCCAGTCCCATGGCACTAGTGGAGAGTGGTAGGAAGGAGGGCTGGATATAGCCATGGTGGCTTTTTTTGAGTGTGTATCCAAGCCCTTGTGGGGGTTGATGTTGGGTGGACTGGCCCTTGAAATTGGAGATAAAGTTGGGGTGGCTCCCTCTTTGCTATTGGCCATGAGGAGTTTTTTTTTTTGAAATTGAATATCATGTTGGATGGATCCTTGCGTGGAGAGGGTCTGATGGGCCGATTCTTTTTTGAAATTGAAGGTGGTTTTGGACGGTGTTACGCGAGCAGTGATCGAGAGCAAGTCTCACGCACAACTCGATAACAAGATGTTAAGGAGTGCTAGTTGGGGGAATTGACTTTATCAGATGCACAATACAAAATAAATAAATAAATAAATAAATTTTTTGACAACCACCACACAAATCACACACAAAACCACATAATACACAATATGCCTCTTATAGCTCAAACAAACTATAAATCCAAATCCGGGTAGAGTATCACTCTAACAAAAATCTCAAAAACACCAACAATTCGCACAAAAATCAAAACAAACTTTGAAGACAAATCCAACATCATGGAAACTTCATGCCTTGATAACCTTGGACCGTCACTCAGTGCTTCGACATCCAAATTCTCTAACTTCACAAGTTAGCACGTCAGGAGTTTGCACTCCCGCATGCGACCCTCTTCTCTCCTCACTCACAAGATACAATTGGAATTGAGGGGGAAGGACCTTACCTCTCCTCTCATACCTCCTTATATAGTTTTTACAAGTTCTCTCACATACGTTAGGCTTTTTGCTTTCAACTTTTTCCTTTTGCTTTTCTACTGCTTTTCACTATTTTCATTTTTTATGCCCTATGCCTATTTGCAACTTGTTTGGATCATAACTTCATCATATGATCTCCGAATATAGTCATCTAGGTACTCAAAATGATCAAATCTATCTGGTCGACAAGCTAACGTACGCAAAATTATGAAAATCCATTAAAAATGGGCAAAAATATCAATTTTCATAAATCGCATCATTTTTCTCCATCTTTTATCTTGGATGACTTATTCCCTTCCTTGGCCTATATGTTCTTGTAGGTGCATACACTTTCAACACACATGTCCTCTTTTTCTTCAAGAAATACTCGCCGACGATGTAAAACTTATGACCTTTTCCTTTGCTCCTTGAGTCTTCAAAATAAACATTCTCTAGATATGAACCTGTTTTTTATGCAATGTGCCCTAGTAAAAATATGGTTTTTTTAAATGAACTCTGTGCCCAATCATTCATGAT
Organism: Lygodium microphyllum; assembly: GCF_053477565.2. Classification (NCBI taxonomy): domain Eukaryota; kingdom Viridiplantae; phylum Streptophyta; class Polypodiopsida; order Schizaeales; family Lygodiaceae; genus Lygodium; species Lygodium microphyllum. The sequence goes on along the minus strand of NC_141155.1, from coordinate 44,194,369 downwards.
TTGGAAAAATATACAATGTTGGATCGTGGTATGCAACCAATCAATTGATGCTACACACAAAAATAATGTATACATTGAAGAAAGTGTGCCTAGCCTATCTACATGTGATCATGCGTTATGCAAAATGCAAACAAAAGTTCCTTTATTATTTTAGTCCCTAGCCTCACCTCTCAACTCTCAGTAAGAAAATATGTTATACTTTGCTCCACCCATCCAAAATCTCACAATCTCTCTAGAAATGATGGTCCTCAAGATGTTGACCAAATAAGCACAACCCATCTCACAATTGGTGGCGTCCTTCACGACCCTCTAACTCACTCAACCACTTTACACACTCAACTAGAGGTTCCTAACTTTGTGATGAACATCCCAAATATCGTGCATGCAAGAAATGTGTGTGCTCAATGACATGTGCTCTCTCATGTGTGCGTGCAACTAGGATTTACTGCATATAGTTGCAACAGGTCTCATGCCGTGCTAGTGCTAATGGTGCAAAATGTGCATAATCCCAAGCCATGGCATGGAAGTATTTTATAAAATTAGGAGACGGCCCCCGAGTGCAGTGCATAAAAAAAGTGCAATGTGAAGTACTCGTGAACCCATAGTCCCCAGGATGTGCAAGAATCTCAATAAGAAATCAAACCTTGTTCCATAATATTTGATAGCTACTAGCAAACTCCAGCTTCAACCTGTCCAAAAAAATACCAAGCTTGACCAAGACTATCAAGTTTCACACTTAACAAATTAAAAAAAAAGATAGAAACAAATCCTATGCTAGACAAACACAAGAAATCTAATTACAAAATGACAAAGTAAATTGTCACAAAAACAACTAAGCTAGTAGAAAGTAAACCTAACTACAGTTTGACTATGGGTTTTGAGTTTTCAGAAAAACGCTTGACAACTGATCCATCTTTTGAAATTGAAGATGGTTTTGGATGGATCCATATTTTGGTCCTTTGCGGTTGCCTTCTCTTGCATGGATGATGGGGTCTCCAAAGCTGGTGTTTGGGACCTTTATTTGTACCTGAAAAGAAAAGAAGATACACTACTTGAGGGTGTCTGGTCTGCTGTGTGGTGCATTGTGCTTGTGCTAGTGGAATTGGGAGTTGGGTTGAACCACAAGAAATGAACCACATGCAAAAGTGTTGTTGTTGTCCCTGTTAGACGATAGGCATAGAAACCCACTATAAGCAAGGGAGTATAAGGGCAGATGAGTGTGAATAGCCCTAGGGACAGAGGAAACCCTAACCCTAGCTTGCCAGAGGCTATATAAACAGTCTATGGGTCACTATCATATGTGGGAGAGTGAGCAAGATTTTGTTCTTATACTTTGAGCTCTCTTCTCCCTCTTGTGCACACATTCCAATGCTGCAACTCTGGTTTCCAACATGGTATCAGAGCCATCTCTGATCTCCTCAGCTTCCTTAGCCTCAGCTATCACTAAGTGCACATGAGCTTATATTTATTTCATCTTATCCTTCTTTCCTCCATAGCTGCTTGCAACCTACCTCCATTGGAGGACTTGGGGAGGACAAAGTAGGCCATATCTCCTTCTGATTTCTTCTAGGGACTTCTTGCCTATCCCAGAGCGACTCAGCCTGGTGCAACAGAGGCAAAAATTAGTCGACGTAGGAGCTAAGATTGCGTGTTTTTCCAAATTTGGCACAGATTTCACAGGCGACTGGTTCAAGCTGAAGCACGTCTGATATAGGGTGCAATAATGCCGGCTACCTTGGGGCTTTGATAGCCCCCCTACTGCGCCATCCTCCCACAAGAGGGCTTCCGAAAATTCCTCCCACAAAGAGAGATCTCTGCCAAACCCTAACTGTGTATCTTGTGGTAGCCATAGCCAGCAAGCTCTAAGCTTGGCATTTTTCACTTTTTTCACTCTGAGCTTCATTAACAGTGATTCTAATCACTGAAGCATATTCTCTGAAGCTTATTCCAGATCTAAAAGCTCTTGCACATGCTCAATGGACATCACTGAGTGCATCGGGAAGTCGACTTCCTGTTGAGATATCGAGCTCCACTCGTGATATGCCAGGGTGACCGTTGTGCATTTATGTCACCGACTTGTCAGTTGCAGATGCGGTTGGTACACTGCCCATGAATAATAGCTAGATGACAGCTATCCTTATCTACTCTAGTTCATGGCTCAGTTAGTATGCTACCTTAGTTAGTTGAGTTTGGTTTGAGACCCATATATAGGGTTCTTCTATTTCTTTGTATTAGATTTCTTTTTGGCTTACACAACTAAGAAGAGGAAAACTGTTTTCAGCCTCCACCCTTGTGTGTATTCCCCCATTGTGCAAGCAAGAAAGCTACAAGTGAGACTCCTCCCTTCTCTCCCACAATATTGACATGGTATCAGAGTCTTGTTCGTGGTAAGGAGCTCAAGAAAGCAAGCCAAGTTCGCGGTATTCTGGTAAGAAGACCAGTGTTGCTTTCATTTTTCTGGATTGGGAGCAAGTCTCTACAGGTAGCACAGCCGGGAAGTGCAAGAGTGCATTGTCTCAGGTTGAGACGCCCTTCGCGGTGAAGCAAGAGGGCAGTATATGCTGCGGGATAGGGCTTCAGCCCTTGGTGACCCTGTTTTTTTTATTTGAGGCCATTTCGGGGCCTGTTTTGGAGGCGGAAGTTTTCTGCACGCACTCAGGAAAAGGCCTAGTTTTATGCTGTGCAACCACTGTTCTACAGGTCGGTGAAAAGTTACTGTAGAAATTGCATCGTATGCCTGTGCGCAGAGACATTGGGAGTTACAGAATCATCCTTGGTTCCTGTTTATGCAAAATCGTCACTAGGAAGTAACTGTGTGGTCAAATACCACTTTCGCCAGTTTTGCAGATTTGCCCTTGTAAGGGTGAAGCTGTGTTTTTTGCAGTGACAAAATTTTTTGCAGTGTTCTGTAATGGCGTCTGATTCTCTTTCATAGATTGTAATTGAAAAGCTTGACAAGAACAACTTCCAGGCATGGAAGTTTAGAATGACGAATTTCCTTATGGAAAAAGGATATTGGGAATTTGTTGCAGGAAATGAAGAAGAACTAGTTCTTCCTGATGTTTCCAATCAACAGCAAATGTAGGCATTCAAAGCATGGCATGAGAGAGCCAGGAAAGTTATGTACTGGCTATCTATCAGCATTTTAGACTCTATGATTGTGCATATTCAAGATGCAAGTACGCCAAAGGAGGGATGGGATACTTTATAAAAAATGTATAGCACAAATACGCAAGCCAGGAAAATGCAGCTCAAGCAAGAGTTGCACAATGTGCAAAGAGAAAATATGAGCATTAATGACTACCACATGAAGGTGAAGAAGATTGCAGATGCACTTGCTTCCATTGGGTCGGTGGAAGATGATGATTTAGTTTCTATGACCTTGAATGGTCTAGGAAAGGATTATGCACAGTTTCGAACATCCATTTCCGTCCGTGAAAGATTTCCTGATTTTGAGGAGTTGATTGCTCTTCTAATTTCTGAGGAGCAGAGAAATGGTGGTGCATCTTCTTCAGGAGGAACTTCAAAAGAAGCTGTCTTCTACTCAAATGCTGGAAGAGGTAGAGGCAGAGGTAGAGGAGGCCGATCTGGAGGCCGTGGTAGAAATCAGAATATGCAGCAAACTCAAGAAAACCAGTCCTATGGAGGAGGATGTTGTAACTCTAGAGGCAGGGGGAGCCAAAGAGGTCGTGATGGATGGCAAAGAGGCCAAAATGCAAACAGTAATGTTGAATGCTACTACTGTGGTAAAATGGGTCATATGGCTAAAGATTGCTATAAAAAGCAGAATGGCATCATGAATGGAAAACTGCAACAAGGGAATTATGCATCTTCTAGTAGACAGGGTGATGAGACAAAAATGAGCATTTGTTTATGGTGCAACACATGAAAAATTCTGTGACAAGTGCAGAAGAAAGCAACGATGTATGGTATGTTGACTCAGGTGCATCAAACCACATGACAGGTCATGCAGAATGGATGGAGGATGCAAGGAAAATAGAAAAACCAGGATTTGTGGAGACTGGTGATGATACTGCACATCCTATTGTGCAGATTGGAAAAATTCCTTTGTCTATGCAGGATGGGAAAAAGAAATACCTGTCAGATGTATTTCATGTCCCGAATATCACCAAGAATCTGGTTTCTGTTGGTCAAATGGTTGAGCAGGGCTTGTAGGTCAGATTTAATCCTCATGGATGCTTTGTTAAGGATATGAAAAATAAAGGTCGCTTGATAGCAAAAGGAAAGAAGAAGGGCAGAATGTTTATGTTGGATGCAGACATGCCTGAATTGAGTGCAGCAATGTTTGCACATGGGACCGGTGTAGTTGCAGATATTGATATCTGGCATAAACGCATTGGTCATGTTAATGTACAGCGACTTAAATCAATGCAGGCCCAAAATATTGTTGCAGGATTGCCTAAATTCAAGGTTGCAGAAATGCATAAGGTATGTGAAGCCTGTCAATTTGGAAAACAGGTAAGGAAACCTTTTCCTAGACATGTTCAAGAGAGTAAGAAGCCATTGGAATTAATCCACTCTGATGTGTGGACTACTAAAGCTGCATCTCTTGGAGGCCATCATTATTTTGTCACTTTTATTGATGACTATAGCAGAAAAGTTTGGGTGTATTTCATGAAAAAGAAAAGTGAAGTTTTTAGGCATTTCAAAACTCTTAAAGCTATGGTTAAAAAAGAAACAGGCCTGCAAATAAAATGCCTAAGGTCAGATGGAGGGGGAGAGTACCTCTCAAATGAGTTTGCAAGGTTCCTGCAGGAGCATGGCATAAAGCAGCAATATTCATGCAGTCATACCCCACAACAAAATGGAATTGCAGAAAGGAAAAACAGGCATATTGGAGAGGTATCTCGTGCCATGCTCAATGAAAAAGACTTGCCAGATTTTTACTAGGCTAAAGCAGTTGCTACAGCAGTCTACATAATGAACATGACTCCCACTGCAGCAATACATGGCATGACTCCAGAGGAGAGGTATACTGGTAGGAAACCAAATATTTCTCATTTGAAAATTTTTGGTTGTATTGCCTATGTTCATGTGCCAGATGAGTTGAGATCCAAGTTGGATCCAAAAGCTGAGAAGTGCATCTTTATTGGTTACTCTCTGCAGCAAAAAGGGTATAGATGCTATAACCCTTCTACTCGTAAGTTTACAGTGAGCAGAGATGTTGTTTTTGATGAGATGAGTAGCTGGTATAAACCAGTAAATGTGATTGATAATGTAGATGCACAAAATGGTAATGCTGCATAGAATTCACAGCAGCAGTCACAAGATATTAGTGGACCTGGAGCGTCCTCTAGCAGTGGTTCACATTCTTCGCCATGGACAGGCAGATTGAGATCAGGAGAATCTTCTCAAAGCAATGCAGATAGTGGTATGGAGGTATCACAAAAAGGAAAAGAGAAGATAGATCAGCCCATGGTTGATGTGAATGCAGGCCACTCTTAATTGGATGGTGAATCCAGTGGCTCAGAACAGAGCATTGATGATGAGTTGGGTATTCCTTCTATTGTTACACCTAGAGTAAGGAAGACCAGGGATGTTTTGAGAGCACCTGGGAGTGAACCTACTTTGCGCAGGTCTACCAGAGTTAGGTATCCTGTGGATAGGCTGAAATATGATGGATTTACAGCCATTCACTATGCATATATGGTCAAAGTGATAAATGAACCAGAACCCACTTCTTTTGAGCAAGCCATGGGAAAAGAAAAATGGGAGAAAGCTATGGATGAAGAAATGGATGCCTTGGAAGCAAATGCTACATGGGAATTGGTACCTTTGCCTAAAGGTAAGAATGCAATTGGCTGTAAGTGGGTTTATAAGGTGAAGCACAATGCAGATGGTTCTGTGAATAGATACAAGGCAAGATTAGTAGTCAAGGGGTATGCACAAACATATGGCATTGATTATGAAGAAACATTCAATCCGGTTGCAAGGATGGCAACTGTAAGAGCAGTCATTGCTATGGCTGCATCAAAGGAATGGTCTTTACATCAGATGGATGTAAAGAATGCCTTCTTGCATGGTGATTTGCAAGAAGAAGTATATATGGAGCAGCCACCAGGTTATGTGCATGCTGTTCATCCTGAGTTTGTTTGCAGGTTGAAGAAAGCATTGTATGGCTTAAAGCAAGCACCTAGAGCATGGTCTGAAAAGATAGGACATTATCTTGTCACTATTGGCTTTCAGATTTCCAAGGCAGATTTCTCACTTTATGTGAGAAAAACAGAGAAAGATATTATGCTACTTGTCATTTATGTTGATGATTTGATTATGACAGGTGATAGTGATGAAGATATCCTTCAGGTGAAAATGCTATTGAAGCAGAAGTTTGAGATGAAGGATTTGGGAGAGCTGCGTTATTTCTTGGGCATTGAGGTGATTAGATCACCAAGTGAGATAAAGCTCTTGCAGAGGCAGTATGGATTGGACATGCTATCCAAATATGGGATGATAGGCTATAAGCCTATTTCAGTTCCTTTGGAGCAGAATGTAAAGCTGAGCGCAGATGCAGGTGAGCTTCTCGAAGACCCTACTATGTATAGACGCATAGTAGAAAGTTTGATTTATATGACTATTACCAGGCCAGATTTGAGCTATGCTGTTGGGTTGGTAAGTCAGTTTATGCAGGCTCCAAGGAAACCGCATTTGGATGCGGCTAGATGCATACTCAGGTATGTGAAGTCCACATTGCAGTATGGACTACTTTATGAGACTGGGGTTCAGATACAGTTGCATGGATACACTGATGCTGATTGGGCTGGTAGTATTTCTGATAGACGATCTACCAGTGGATATGTGTTATCTTTTGGGAGTGCTGCAGTCACTTGGAGCAGCAAGAAACAGCGTACAGTTGCCTTGTCGAGCATAGAGGCTAAGTACAGGGGTGCAGCAATGGCTGCATGTGAGGTAGCTTGGTTGCATAAGCTACTTTATGATATGCATCAGCCTACAGATGGGCCAGTTCTTATTTATTGTGACAACATGAGTAGTATACACTTGGAAAATAACCCAGTCTATCATGCTAGAACAAAGCACATTGAGGTGCATTATCACTATGTGCGGGAGAGGGTTTTACTAGGTCTTATTGATCTAGTTTATGTCAGCACAGAGGATCAGGTAGCTGACATATTTACGAAGGCATTGGGCGCAGAGAAGCTGCGCAAGTTCAGAGACCTGCTTGGTGTGCAGGAATTGGGATTGAGCTCGAGGGGGAGTGTTGAGATATCGAGCTCCACTCGTGATATGCAAGGGTGACCGTTGTGCATTTATGTCACCGATTTGTTATTGCAGATGCGGTTGGTACACCACCCATGAATAATAGCTAGATGATAGCTATCCTTATCTACTCTAGTTCGTGGCTCAGTTAGTATGCCACCTTAGTTAGTTGAGTTTGGTTTGAGACCCATATATAGGGTTCTTCTATTTCTTTGTATTAGAGTTCTTTTTGGCTTACACAACTAAGAAGAGGAAAACTGTTTTCAGCCTCCACCCTTGTGTGTATTCCCCCATTGTGTAAGCAAGCAAGCTACAAGTGAGACTCCTTCCTTCTCTCCCACAATATTGACACTTCCATCCCGGTTTCATTCAAGCATTTCACTAAGCTTGACATTAATGTTTCTAAACACTAATAATTAATCATCTAATCATTTGCTTGCTGGCTATTCACTAAAATCTAGTGACTGTTATTCCTCTTCGTATATTGCTGTAAGGTTATGTGTACAATTATAAACACATAGACCATCATACACTAGAAGTGTATTGCATACCGTGAGTGACTTTGTTTCAAGTACACTGGTCAATGAAATCAAAAGGATGAGTGTCATTGTACTCTCCTCGGAATCATCAGCAACAAGCATTGAGATCATAGACCAACCTTGTTCAACACAAGCTTCATCCACTAAGCCATACCACAAGGAGGAGCCTGAAGTCTAGTCTAGGTTTACTTCATTAAAACCTAAAAAGACTATTAAACCTCGGAAGAAGTTTGCACATAAGAAAGGACCACCACAGTCATACTTTGAAATATTACATTTGTATGATTTTCAGCCTTTCTCTTCATTGCAACTTTGATTTCAAATTGTTTGATTTGCTTCCGCATTCAGTGGAAAATTTGTAAGGGACTAGACGCTGCCCTTGTCCTAACAAGTGGTAAGACCTTCCCAATGACCACAACATATGCTAATATCCGTCCTCAAATTCAAAAGTTTGATGGCAAAGATTTCCACCCACATGGCAGGTACTTATAAAATACAAAATAATGGAGAGAGGGTATTGGCCTCTCATTCAAGAAAGTAGAGTTGTAAACTCTGCAAATTTGGTTGATATAGAGGATGAGCAACATGCTGAAGCAATCATAATGTTACACTTAGATGAATCCCTGATTCATCATGTTGATAAACTAAACACTACTAAAGAAAAATGGGATGAGCTTGAAAAGTTTATATGGAGCCAGTGGTAAAAATACTAAAATCTTCCTTAAAATTGAATTCTTTAGCTTGGAATATTGATCAGGAGAAGATTTGGGAAAATTCATCTCTCACATGAAGGGACTTATGGCACAGCTTGCCTCTGTACAAACTCCAATACATGAAGAAGATGCTATTGCTATTCTCCTAAAAGCTATAAAATAGGTGTTTCCTACTCTTGTAACCACTCTCACCAACATTCCAGATCCTACATTGGCAAGTACCATTCAATCTTGTTTGGATGAAGAAAAGAGGAACCACAAAGAAAGCAGCAACAATCGGGCATCTTCAACTTCCCATGATCAAATATTGGTACATACAGCTCTCACACTAGATGTTCTTTCTGTAAGAAAAAAGGACATCTTGTAAACAACTCTTGGAAGAAGTATCCCAAGAAGATGAAATGTAACAAATGGAAGAAGACAGGGCATAGCACTAGTAAATGCCCCAACACTCATGATATACCCAAAGAATTGGTGGCCAACTATGCCTCCAATCCATCTGAAGATCGACTGTTTTGACTCTTTAAAATTATCTACCTAAAAATAACCTTGTAAGCCTGATTTATAAAGGCATCCCAAGAAGGGGGGGAACATCTTACATGCCTTGTAATCCAATGCCACCTTGGCATTGAGGGGGGGTGTTAGAAGACAAGCATAGGAACCCACAATAAGCAAGGGAGTATAAGGGCAGATGAGTGTGAATAGCCCTAGGGGCAAGGGAAACCCTAACCCTAGCTTGGTAGAGGCTATATAAACAGCCTATGGGTCACTATCATGTGTGAAAGAGTGTACCCAAGTTGTACTCTAAGCAACTTAGTAAGCAAGATTTTGTTCTTATACTTTGAGCTCTCTTCTCCCTCTTGTGCACACATTCCAATGCTGCAACTCTGGTTTCCAACAGTCACCCACTTGAGGACTTAGTGTGTGCATATATCTCATGATGATAGGTCTGTTACCTCCCTAGGTATGTCCTACCCTTGATGTGCCCTAAGCATGAAATGGAGGATCAAAATGAAACTAGGGGGTTAGGGACGACCAACCAAAGCCACCGGATGCATCTAACTTGAGAAACCCTAGGTGCAATGACTGTGGCCTATGTGGGACAGACTACTGTTCGTTGTTATTTCTTCACTTTTCATCTATTCTTTTTTTTTTGGATTACATAGGCAAGAAGAGAGCTAAGATTTTTCATCCAAGTGTGGTGGAGAAGGGGGCCTAAGAGAATTATTTATGAATTGCTGACTCTATAAGTACCCCTTGAGGTTCAGGTGGGACTTGCAAAGTGGTGGTAGAGTGAAATGGATGATTGCAATGCGTAAAGTAGCTATCATTCATATCTTCTAGAAGGGATAAACAAAACGAGGGGAGAAAAGTAGCGTGCATTATTAGTCAAGCCATGGGGCAGCTCTCTATGGCATTGGGATCAAAGAAAAGGGGTGGAAGGTTACATTCTTGTGGGGCGAGATTTTGCCTAAGTAGAATCCTAAGTAACCATCCGTGGACATTGGGGTCAAAATCTAGTCCTATTCTTTGGGGGTATGGCATGAATATCTGGTTGTTGCACTCGAATGGGAGGGTGTTGTAGAACACCGCCCAAGTATCCATATTTATGTCACAGAGGTGACTTGTCCAGGTATGTTGGCACTCTTAGCCAGCACTGATCTCAAGACCTCAAAAATTTTGTCCTACCAAAGCTTGTATGGGAAAGAAGAGCCAACAAAGGAGAAAAAAGAGGAATGATGCAAAAATAACACTCAAAATAGAGAGCCCAACTAGTTTAACAAAGGGAAAGCAGGTTATTGATGGAGAAGCAGAAATGTTCTCCTAAGACGAGGGAGAAGGGAAGTGCTAAGATTAAAGAGTATCATGACCCCAACTAGCAACTAAAGGCTATGAATAAGGTCAAATAGTGGACAAAAGAAGCACAAGCTCACTTGCAAGATGTTGAGTCTATCATTGATGATGAGAACAATGCACAAGAGGGATCCTGGCGCTCTTTTACAAAAACTTTGGGGTGGCTTTTACTTAAAAACATGCTTTTTCCTTTAGCTTGATTTTAGAGGCCATCCTTGCACCTTTGCTTGTTCTCCATCTTTCTTCTTCCATTGCCTCCATATTTCACTTGTTTTTCTTCTATCTTGAGCTAAGGTTAACATTGCCTAGTAGGATTTCTTGGTCTAGTTGTCCTAAGTTAGGTAGGTAGTTTAGGCCACCAGTAGGATGACCTCTTTTGTTGGCGGTTCTTTTAGCCAATCTATGTTGGAGCAATTGGTTAGTGACTTGCTCCGGATTTCTATTAGATTATGTTGGGCCTATCCCTAGAGTATTTTCATGCCTTGATTTTGACAGCGGGTAGGGTGAGAGCTATTCTTTTTCTTTGTTGAGTAATAATTTTTGTGGTAGCTTGATGCATTTCACGGCTGTTTTTTGTGCAGATTACTTCGTGGGATTCAATGACCAGGCTGAGTTGCCCTATCCTATAGTTTCCAATGACAACGGATTTCTAGGAGGCCACTTTCAAGCAAAAAAGAGTCTATGAGGCTGTAAAAGACCAACTTTTCAGGAAAAATGAAATGGTTGTTGATCGATGAGTTGGAGCTTTCCTATATGGAGTTCGATGCCGAAAACCCAACGTAAGTTTGAGTTCATCAATCGAAGTCAGTTTGACCCCCCATTTAATCTGTGCAATGTTTGGTACTCTGAAGCAGCTATGTGATCCAAGAGCTGGAAAAAGCACAACGGATGCCAAGTTTATAGATTTGGATGTCATGAAGCCAACTCTCTAGTTAGATCTCGAATTGGAGTTCGTTCGAGCCTTCGTTCTTAGGAAAAAAACCCATTTAGCCAAGTGTGAATACAAAATATGAACTATAATTTTTGGGGGTGAAAACTTATGCCTTGTTTAAGGCCAAGAATATAAGAGACACCAATTTTATGAAATGTGGGCGGGGGGGAAGGGGGACACCATTTTTTTTCGTTGCCCCCAAAATGCTTAAAAATTTTTTCTTGACTGTTGATGATGCAGGGAATGATCCAATTCGTGAGTTCCTTAATTTCCTCACCCTCCATTGCAAAAAATAGATAAAATTTTGATGCATTCTATGAAGAGATCTGATTTTAGTCTTTCTCTCTCCTCTCTCCTCTCTGCTCTCTTCTCTTGTTGTATCTTCTCATGGATTAGTATATGAGAGAAGGGGGTGGGATGAGAGGAAAGATTTCGATCATGCGATGATGTGTGAGTGAAAAGAAGTGTAATTTGTGTTTGGACGAATCACCAGTGGCTATTGAAGAGCATTAGCGGACCTCCAATTTCGAAATATGTACGTCATTAGATATGATTTCATTGTTTTATGAGCAATTTTGGTTGGAAATGATCGTGTTTGATTGCCAATATTCTGATTTATCAACCACGTTAATGAAATTAATTGTATAATAATTTTATGCGAGACACACAAAATTGGAGACTACGGTTTAAGGAAAATTATGTGGTTTTTTTGTTTTTGTCATGTTTATGTTGTTCCTATGGGTTGAAATATGATAAGAAAATCATCCTTAATAAGATCAGTCAATCTAAACCAATAAATTAGTTAATATTAGTAAATTTCTATAAATAAATAGTAAAAAATAAGAAATATAAAAAAAAGTTTTTTGTATCTGAAAAATAAGAAAAAATAATATTTATATTTGTGAATATATGGTAGAGCTAAAGCATGAGGTTTGGTCTTAATTGAGGCCTATCTCTATGTTAAATGTATTTTTATTGCTTTTGTGAAAGAAAAATACATGAAAAATAATCCTTAAATCTACCAACGAATGCATAACTTTAAATAGTAGGGAGAAGGGGGTTGTTGAGTGTTTAAAATACATTGAATTCTAATGTTTTATGATACATGTCATATAGGGTTCTTTTTTTCTAAAATTAAAAGGGTCTAATAGCACGAAAAAGCTTAGTATTAGCCCTAAGAAACGGAGCAATCGCACATTAGAAGAAAAGCATGAAAAGAACTGTCTTTGCACTTTCACAATGCTGATTGTTAATGAATAAAATTATTTGAGCATAGTAGTAATACAAAATTATTTTTTACAAACCATATGGTATCATATCCTTGACTCATAGCATTTGTTTCTATGCGCGATGACCTATGTTGAGAGTGTGAGGTACCCTAAGTTGTAGGGTTAGAGATTCAATTCTTTAGGGGATATTTGGTAAGGTTTATCTATTATCTTCTGGATCAATCAATCAAAAGAGTGGGGTCTCTTTTGAATTTTTTTAATGTGTTCATGGCACATCTTGGGGCCAATCCTCGAGGTATAGGAGAATCGTAGTGAAGCTGTGGTGACTAGTCAGGGGGTGCTTTCTTTATGTGTGTCTACGGGGTGTATAACACTAATATGTTTAGGGACTCCCTTCTAAGGAGTGTGGGGAAGCATGTTCCTTGGAGTACAAAATTGTACAAATGCAAAGTTCTTCCATGAGGCCGTGTGTGGTTGTTTGAGGTGATAGTAGAGGTCTCTGGCTAGTGTCATAGAGCAAGTGCGGCAACCTGTTTTAGGTCCCAACATCAAAGTTGGCTTGTTAATAATAATCATATGAAAGCTATATAGGGGGTATCGAGTCTAGAAAATTTCTCCATGAGGTGTACAAGATTATATGCGTTCATTTAATATGTGTGTTGCTTGCTCTTTTATCAATGCACTCAGGTTTAAGGGGCTTTGGTAGTGTGGTTTGTGGTGGGTGTTTAGGAGCTCATGTAACGTTCAAAACTCCTTGCTTCATGCTAGGGCTATTGACGTAACATATTCCTAAGTTGATTGTAGAATGTGTATATTTGTATCATGGTGTGTGTGTTTGGGGGGGGGGGGGGGGGTGCATACACATGCACATGCAAACATGTGGGAGGTGTGCTTTAGCCACTTATACAAACATATTGACCAACTCCTTGCTTCATGATTCAGGTATTGACTTAAAGTCCACCTAAGTTGGTTGGAGAGAGAGAGAGAGAGAGAGTGTGTGTGTGTGTGTGTGTTCTTTTTTCATTATGCTAAACTATGATTTACATGTGTCTTCCCAATGACTAGATATGTTTGGAAATTTACTTTGGTTTTTACAAAATAGACATTCACATGAGACTATTTATTATGCTGTAGGGTTTTTCTTGAACAAATATCTACTATGTTTTTCTCTCGCTAGTAAGTTAACGCATTTTCTTGAGCTTGTGGACTATGGCAAACATAGAACATATGAAAACTATATATATGTATTATTGATATTATGCAAGAGGGGAATAAATTTGTGAATTAAAATATTATTGCCATATGAAAGAGTTTGAGGAAATATGACTAGGTATGCAAACATATTTTATCAATATTTGTATAATTGCTCATGCTATTCTTATGAGCAACTTCTTATTGACAATTAGGCTAGTATTTTATCTATATACTTACAAGGGCTAGTATTCTATCTATATCATTGCAATGCTATGTAGAAGCCTCCAAAGTGATCAATTTTCGGAGCTGTAATGAAAGGGTCTAGTTAATCATATGTATAACCTAGACCTTCAATTACTTATCATGTAATTGCTAATATGCTAAATGAAAATGGGACAAATTTCCCAAGGTTTCATATTTGTCCTAGGCCTTGCATGATGCATTGGAGATTAATGCCATTTATAGATAGCATGTGTCGAATCAACTAAGCGAGACAAGTAAATGTTGCTAGGCTTTCCTATAAACAAAAGCGACACAAATAATTTCAAAAAATGGCTATTGATTCAAGGTTCTCTTAAGCTCCAATCTTAGTGCAAGTCTATTGAAAATTTGGACCACGATATTTTATAGTCAATGGAGCATGTAGACAATGCACATTTTGATTGGCAAAATAGCAATGAAATTTTATGTCTACATTTTGGGGGGAGAGAGAGAGAGAGAGAGAGAGAGAGAGAGAGAGAGAGAGAGATTCTATTTGTAAATGCATAACTATATAAATATGACCATTAAATAGTGGTGCCAGGTAGTGAGTGATAAGTGTATGGTGTAAATGATTGTATACATACCAATATATGAGGAGGGCGTGGTATTTACTTAAGCATATAATGACTAAACATCTAGTGATGGTTTGTGAGGAGGTCTAATGAAGTTATGATGTATGCCTTAGCTTCCACATCCTCATTTCAAAATAAGTCGGAGAGCATTATATGAGGTTTAGCCCTTAAAGTTTTTATATCTTAATCTCATGTTAGAGCCATATGTTTTGTAATCTACATACAAATACAAACTTACATGCACAAACACTCTTCTCTCATTTCTCTTTTTAGCAAATATTTGTGGGTGATCATATTCTCAAGAAATAAAATATTGTGAAAGGCTCTAAAGCAATGTTGAAGCAAAAATAGAAAAGGCCTAAGACATAAGGAATGTCTATGAGCTACAACTACTCACCAACAAAGGGTGACATGATTTTTTTAAGCCTAGGTTGTTATGTACCTAGCTATATTATATGCTCGTTGCCAAATTGCAAGGAGACCTTAAGCTCTTCATGCTCTTCCCAAGAGTAATAACCTATGCACCAATACAAAGAAAAAAATAATGTAAATAATACACATATGAAGATACTACTTTTTTTGTCCATGTATCCCTATCCAACAACATAATACTCCACCCAACTATCTTGGATAGATCCACCAAGGACTTCAAACTTTAATCCATTTTATCACACAATCCTACAATAACTAAATAATAGAAATGCACCATACATTCACAACAACAACTGAATAATAGAAGTGTGCTACTTCTACTTGAGAGAGTGCACGAAGGATATGCACATGAGTGTTGACTTGGATTGCAAGGC
Source organism: Lygodium microphyllum (assembly GCF_053477565.2). Classification (NCBI taxonomy): domain Eukaryota; kingdom Viridiplantae; phylum Streptophyta; class Polypodiopsida; order Schizaeales; family Lygodiaceae; genus Lygodium; species Lygodium microphyllum. Next base: position 44,179,034 of record NC_141155.1, on the reverse strand, counting down.
ATACATTGCACTTCAACACTACAACCTCCTTTATTCACTTGTTGCATGTGTGGACAATGTCCTAATTGAGGAAATAAAATTACTTATTTAAGGGATTAGAAATGTACATGGACAATATCTACATCAATATCTTAATATCAAAATTGAAGTATAAGAATAAATAAAAGCAAAAGAGAGCATCTTAATGAGAGTGACAAAGATAGAGTGGAGAGTATTAAAAGCATTGGAAAGTATTGACTTTTGTGTGTGTGTGTGTATGTGTGGTTGTGCAAAGAGTGGCTTTAGGAACGCGAAGTGCACTTCACATTGTTGTATACCTTGCTCTAATGTGAGGTGTAAGAGGTGTCACACATTATATCATAATGTATGATGCATATATATTATATTATATTTCATAATATTATAATATAACTATAAATGCTTGCCTATTTGTGCAAATATTACACATGCAAGCTTCATAACCTAAAAAATAATAAATTCTTCATGCTTGAATCACATGTATGTATATAGGCTTGTTAGCTTATACCTTCTAACATATGTTAGTGGCTAGACAAAATGTTCCATTGTTTTTTTAAAATTTGAAGAGGTAAATCGTTGTAGTGCTTAGAGATAGACACAATGGGCTCCAAGTGTGAGCTACACAACCTAATATCTGATGACTATCTAGTAAGCTTAGAGATAGATACCATGGCCTCATTAGGCATGATCTATGCAACTTAGGGTGAAAACAACTCCTCCTTAAGCTCTTGCTATTGTGAGTGGTGCCTCTCTTCTATTTGAGTACTATAGGATGGTTGTGCTCCAATCCTTTATGTTGCTCAAGGATATGCAACAATGGCATGTACTAGGAAATGCCTATTGCAAACAATGGTTGCTAGATGGTCATGTGCAACAAAATCAATATTTATTATATTTATATATTCATCATTATAAAAATTACATTTTATGTGCTGTTATTAATATACTATAGATATATATTTATAAATGATAATATAACACTATTAATTTTTCTCTTTACTTATTAGGAATCATAAATATGCTAATGTCAATAATTATAATGTTATATATGTGTATTATAGATAAATTATATATGTAATATCATAATTATTAAAAACATATTTATATAATATTATACTTAATAAAATACATACATACGTACATACATACATACATACATACATACATACATACATACATACATACATACATACATACATACATACATATATATATATATATATATATGTATGTATACTTAATAAAATATTAAGTATAATATTATACTTAATAAAATATTTATATAATATTATACTTAATAAAATATTTACATACGTACGTACATACATACATACATACATACATACATACATATATATATATACGTACGTACATACATACATACATACGTACATATTACATACATACATACATACATACATACATACATATATATATATATAATGTATGTATGTATGTATGTATGTAATATGTACGTATGTATGTATGTATGTACGTACGTATATATATATATGTATGTATGTATGTATGTATGTATGTATGTATGTACGTACGTATGTAAATATTTTATTAAGTATAATATTATATAAATATGTTTTTAATAATTATGATATTATATATATAATTTATCGATAATACACATATATATAACATTATAATTATTGACATTAGCATATTTATGATTCCTAATAAGTAAAGAGAAAAATTAATAATGTTATATTATCATTTATAAATATATATCTATAGTATATTAATAACAGCACATAAAATGTAATTTTTATAATGATGAATATAAAAATATAATAAATGTTGATTTTGTTGCACATGACCATCTGGCAACCATTGTTTGCAATAGGCATTTCCCAGTACATGCCATTGTTGCATATCCTTGAGCAACATAAAGGATTGGAGCACAACCATCCTATAGTACTCAAATAGAAGAGAGGCACCACTCACAATAGCAAGAGCTGAAGGAGGAGTTGTTTTCACCCTAAGTTGCATAGTTCATGCCTAATGAGGCCATGGTATCTATCTCTAAGCTTACTAGATAATCATCAGATATTAGGTTGTGTAGCTCACACTTGGAGCCCATTGTGTCTATCTCTAAGCACTACAACGATTTACCTCTTCAAATTTAAAAAAAACAATGAAACATTTTATCTAACCACTAACATATGTTAGAAGGTATAAGCTAACAAGCCTATATACATACATGTGATTCAAACATGAAGAATTTATTATTTTTTAGGTTATGAAGCTTGCATGTGTAATATTTTCACAAATAGGCAAGCATTTATAGTTATATTATAATATTATAAAATAAAATATAATATATATGCATCATACATTATGATATAATGTGTGACACCTCTTACACCTCACATTAGAGCAAGGTGTACAACAATGTGAAGTGCACTTCATGTTCCTAAAGACACTCTTTGCACAACCACACATACACACACACACACAAAAGTCAATACTTTCCAATGCTTTTAATACTTTCCACTCTATCTTTGTCACTCTCATTAAGATGCTCTCTTTTGCTTTTATTTATTCTTATACTTCAATTTTGATATTAAGATATTGATGTATTTGGTTTTCTAACTTTTTTCTCTTTCTTTCATGTATCATAATGGCGGATTAGGAAACCAGTGCACTAAGCGCGATGCAGAGCATCGAGAGAACACTAGCACAAAGCGCTAGGAGAATCATATTCCTATGTAAGACATGCATCAAGACATGAAATGTGTTAACCAATAGTAGTGTTGCTTCAAAGTTTTGCATGAACATAGAGCAGTAGGCAAATCATATTCCCATGTAAGACATGTATCAAGACATGGAATGCATTAACCAATAGTAGTGGCGCTTCAAAGTTTGGCATGAAGCACCCAATGTAAGTTACGTGTATCACCTTCATGCAGGAGGAGACTAGGCACAAAGACAGCCCACCCCACCTTGACTTGACATACAACAACAAGCTAGTTATCTCTTGCAGTAAATGGCTATACTAGTCTCACTTGGCATAGTCATCACTGGATCCTTGATCTTCTCCCCACAGAAAGCGTTGACAGTTTCTTTCATTTTGGTCAATAGCATGACATTGATTTCTTTGGGGGGGGTGAAGACCTTGACCACTCCATCCTTCATCTTCACCTTGATGTAAGGCTTGCCATCCTTGTTAACGGGTCTTGTAGGGCATAAGTTTCATTTCCCTCTACACTTCCTTATCCTCAAATCTATGCTAAGCTAGAACATGTTAGCACTTTGTTATCAATTTCTTTTTAAAGTATGCAAGGGCCATATGTCGTGCATAGGTGATAGGGTGGAGAGGCTAGAAACACCAGAATAGGTTCCACCAAACATGTGGCAATGGGTGACAAGATGGAGAGTGACACCAAACATTCCACATTGATGGGGAGGCCCCACCCGCTGGAAGTTCAGTTCCATGGCGAGTAGTCAGGGGCCATGGCGATACTCTTACCCCTCTTTCAAAATCTTCATGCACTCACAATCTCTTCCCTATCCCTCCACCATTGCCACCTACTCCTATTCTTGTTCTTGCTCTTACTTCCACCATAGACACCTCAGCCTCTCCATCCTTCCATTACCATGACCACCTATCCCATTCCCTCTAGCTCTTTAGTATATGGCACCTCTCCCACTACCCATAGCTACCTAGACCCCTCTAACCTTCCATTACTCCAACCACCTCTCCCACACCATCTAGCTCATTGGCATTCCTTCTGACATGCCCAACCAAGACATAGTTCTCATGAGTGGGAATCCTAGAGAGATGTATACATTGTTGAGGTTGAACCAAAAATGTCAAGCTCCTCCTTCCCCTCATAATGGTTCATTACTTTTACCTGTGATCCGCCATGGAAACTGCTATTGTAATCCAAGCACCTGCAATACCAATGCATGCATATGCACCTTTTCTAAGCTTGGAATAATATTACAACCATTAGCAAATTAAAAAAAAATCCAAAAAGAAGAAGATGATGATTTAGTCAAAGGAGAAGCACGACAGCAAAAGTAGCATCATCATGTAAATATAAAAAAAGGTGGTTGTACAAGTGGAAGCCTCTACTTCTCCCTACAATTCCCATCTCCTCTACTTGCAAAAAACCTAGTAAATCATCCTGGGTGTCAAACGCATCAAACCTTCCTAAATATGGTTCGAGCTCTACCCACTAGAAGAGAGAGAGAGACACACACACAGATGAAAAGCCAAGGGTTGCAGCAGCTTAGGGTTTCACTCAATAAAAAACTGGTGGAGACTATGCATGGCTTCCTGCAACATGACACTCTCTAAGTCTCTTGATGGCACAATGGAAAGCACACATGCTAAACATCAAGAGATTCATGGTCCATAGCAAAAAAAGATGGAAGGCACACTTGCTAAGCACCTTGAAGGTGTGCTTGAAGGCACTGTAGTCCACAAGAGAGAGATGGAGACTCGAGAGAAAGCACCTTGACGGCACCATGTTTGAGAGTGAGAACAAGCTTTGAAGGCATTTCATATTAGAGAGGTTTAAATCATCCACATGTGACACATTGAGAGAGAGAGAGAGAGAGAGAGAGAGAGAGAGAGAGAGAGAGAGAGAGAGAGAGAGAGAGAGAGAGAGAGAGAGAGAGAGAGAGAGCCTTGAAGGCACCTCATTGGAATAGGTACAACATTGAGAGAGAGAGAGGAAGAGTATTCTATCTCTCTTTAAAGGCAAAGAGAGACACCACACATTGAATAAGTGTTTTTTAATATAATATTAATAATACCTAACATTGGTAGGATGGAAAGCAAACCTCCTAAGCATCCATAGAGTTATAGTCCGTATAATATAAAAGATGGAAGGCACACTTGCTTGAACATGTGCCTTGAAGGCACCAGAGACCACAAGAGGGAGATGGAGACTCAAGTGAGAGAGAGCTTTAAAGGAACAACATATGAGAGATTTAAAGCCTTCATATGTCATAGACACACACATGCACACGCACATGCACACACACATGCACACACACATGCACACACACACACACACAACACCTTGAAGGCACCTCATGTGAATACACTGTCAGAGTGTTTGGGGTTGAAAGTCTACCACAAAGGTAAGAGACAATAGGGTGAAGGGAGATTCATAGAGAGGAGTAGATAGAAGAGAAGGGTTTTAAAGAAATAGAAGATGTAGAAGAATACTCTTCATAGAGGTGAAGCTTGTCAAATTATTTCTGCATTCTAAGAATATAAATATCTTGTAGACCAAAAACGTGCATTAAAAAATAGCTTCCTCTCTACTATTCAAACTTCGAATTTGATGCTTTTATTGCCTCCGAAAGGGGGGTGAAAAAGTAGGACACCTAGTCAAAATTCCTCTAGATCACTTCTTCTCCTAGTTCGGAGTGTTGCTTGATGTGCCTGTAAACTACAATCGCGCATCGTGTAATTTCTCCAATCCTTCTTTTTGCATAAAATCCCCCAAAATGTTTGAAAGCCACTTGCTTTTTTAAAAAAAACATGTCATCCTATTCTAGAATTTTTCAAAAACTTTTGGATATTTACAAGAAATAATATCCAAAATATCAAAAATAGGCTAAATTTGTCTAAAAATCTAGTATTTTTGAACCATCCACACTACGGACACTAACACTAAATGACTAATATGGCATTGACTCTCTAGATCAATAAGAAAGTCAAATGACGATGCACTTTAGAGATTTTCACACTGTGTCCACGTAGTGGCACAACATCCACCCCCTCTTAACCTGCACATCCTCCGGCATGTGCAAAATTCTTATGGATTTGCAGTGTTAGAAGAAGTATCCTCTACCATGTCAATGTCTTCATCTTCTACCTCTTCTTCTTCCATATTCTAAATTTGTTCATTCTCTGTATCCAACTCCTCCAACTCATATGCTGAAGACTTCCTACGTTTAAAGAGCTTGATACATTTTCCAGTAGGTGGAATCCTTAGAGATGTCTCATCCATCTCATTTAATGCATAGGTAGCATTGTCATAAGTTACCACATATGGACCAAACCATCGATTTTCATCTTCCAACTGGCACTATGATGACTTTCCAAGCTATTGTCATAAACTAACACTTGGTCCCCTTCTTCTATAGCTCGTGGTCCAAGTCTGTGTCACTTGTTAAACCTCTTCTTGTTCTTGATCCTTGTAGTCTTTAGCTTTTTCATGGCTGTCTCAATGTCTTTATGCCTTCTTTCTAGCTATCTAATGTGTAGGACTAGCAACTCCTCTCTATTCAAACCCTCTTCCAATGGTAGAACACTCCAAGTAGCAATAGTCTCCTCAATAGGCATGATTTGGTTGTTTTCCATACATTAATTCATCAGGAATATACCCTGTAACTGCACTATGAGTGGTCCTATCAACACATAAAGCAAAGGATAACATTCTTGGCCAATCTTTCATCCTACCCTTGCATGACTTTGCTTATGCCTTAATGATAGGCTAGACCTCTTTCACTTTTTTCAATTTTCTTTAGGATTGTAGGCTGAAGTTAAAGCTATCTTGATACCCAATCGTGAAAAGAAGTCACCAGCCTCATCTGCATCCAATTCTCCTCTATAAAAAACAACCACTTTACCAACACAACCATACTACAAAAGACTTCTTCCAATAAGAATCTACAAACTACTTGAGTGGTCTTTGTACTAAGAGCTCAACCTTCCACTTGATTTGTCAAGTCTTCTCATGCAAGAACAAGATATGTCATATTCCACAAACCTGTAGGCATAGTAACCAAATAAACTACCCATTTGTTATGCATAGACAATGGATAGGTCGATCGCAACCCATCTCCATGCTTTACCATGGAATACATCTAAGAGCCCACTGCATGATTCCACATAATGCTCCACATTTTATACATGTTCTACCACCAATATTTCTCTTTGATCTTGGCAAATGTGCCCCAAACTCCTTTATGTCCAGCCCATAAACTTTCATGAAACTCCTACATCACCTATTGTTGAGAAGCCCTATCTCCCAATACACATATTGGAGCTCCTCTCTTTTTCTTTGCATGCTTCCATAAATATTTGTCTTTCAAGAAAAAGCCATAAGCTTTTCTTTTAATTCTTTTGAATTCAACTTTAGACCACTTAGCCTTCTTTGTCATGAGGCTGAGATATTGGCCTATTTTTAGCCAATCATTCTCATACAACTCTTCTAAAAATTGTGTTCTCACTAAAGCATAACATTAATGATTCTTTGTCTCTACATCCCATCTCTTCTCCATGACTACTGTAATTTCTTTTCTTACTACTCAAATCCCTATTACAATAGTTATACCTACTGTATTTACTGTTATGATAACTTGATCTGCACTAATGACAATTGTACTTACTATTTTTAGATATGTATTTGTAGTAACAGTAGCTACAAACTCATTTCGTGCTGTCATAAAGTCGTTTTCAGCACCTATCACATCGTCCTCTTCATCTTCCTTCAACTCCTCTTCACCTTCAAACCTTGCTCATAAAATCATGTCAGCCACGGGGTTCTCTCTACCTACAATATGCTCAAAATAAGGGTTAAGTGACTTTATATATACAATCCATCCTAACATGGCAATATCGAGAGTTGAGTAATTTACTATCATGTCCAATAGGGGTAGACAATAAGTCTCTACCACTACATGAGCTCCCATAAAATACTTGTCAAAAGATGAGATGAGGTACCATTGATACAGTAGGGTTTGTGGGGAGAAACGCGGAGTGAAATTGGTAAACATGGAGAAGAGAAGAGAAGAGAGAAGAAACTCTGATGAATGGAATGATGAAAACTTGAATCATAGAGTGAATGTGATACAATGGAACAAGGGTGTCGTAGCACAAGGAAGATGATGAAGAAAGCCATGAACCACAAACCGCAATGTCCTCGTGAAGGGGTGTGACAGTAGTGGAGAGGTTGGAGAGAAGAGGTGATGGACTGAATGAATCAGCCGTGAGGAATGAATGAGAGAGTGGCCTATAAATATGCACAATTAGTCTAGGATGGTGCCCCTTTTTGGGGCTGCAAACGCTAGACGCAAAATGAAAAAACACAAAAAATGCAAACTACAGGTGAAGGGTTTCTCAACACCCCATTTCAGGCCCAAAAAAGGGGAACAAGAGAAGAGGGAGGTGGAGATGCAATGCTACATGCTAAAGAATTCTCATGCAGCAGGTGCCAGTTGGACAGTGTCCCTCGTGGGGAAATTGTTCACTTGCCCAAGTACCCTAGTACAAAGATGATGAAAACATGCAATGCATAGGAGGAATTTCGGAATTTGTGTGGTGCCGAGAACCATAAGGATGTGCCCGTACTCAATCTCGGGAGGTGGCTTCATGATGCTGACCAAGTGACCATGGCAAGAAGATGTAGAGGACACCTAAGATCCAAGATTTCCATTGGAAAGGGAACCTACAGTAAAGAATAGTAGACAGAGTGAACTGGAGAAACTGAAACTCAACCTCGGGATAGAAGCCATTAGCTTCATGCATTCATCTTGGAAGGAATACGAAGGCCTCGTTACCAAGTCATGACGATCGAACCTCTGAGGTCCCGATCTAGGTGGTACCTGAAGATCTTGGGTATCAGTAGAAGAGATGACTAGTCAAAGAGTGCAACCCCAAGAAAGTAGAGGATGGGTGAAGAACTTCATGTGGAGTAGGTTCCCCCTCTAAGGTGGGAGGTGGAGGGGTCCCCAATGAAGTCAAAGAACAAGTAGATGCCCCCTCTGAGGGCAAAGAAATAGCATCCCCCTCTGAATCCCCCTGTGAAGTAGATAGGGAATCCAAAAACTCATGGATCACGGACTCCGAAATGTTTGATGACGAAGGAAGTACTGCCGATCGTGCACCAAAGAAAGTATCTGGGATACCAAAGAGCTCCCAGAGGTAGCCTCTCGAACTTGAGTAGTAGAGGATGGGGAAGGGTGGGGCTCAGAATGAGCAAGAGGTGGGCAACAATCACTGTCTCTTAGTGAAGTCGACTGGGTAGCCGAAGAAGAGGAAGGAGTTGAGCAACCACTGTCTCTCAAAGGAGCGGACTGATGAGGAGACGGTATCAAACAATCACTCTCTCTCTATGGAGTGGACTGAGAACCATAGGCTGTGGTAGCCACTGTACCCGAAAAAATAAGTGGGAGAAGAGCCACTGGCATTGCGACGATCTTTAGGAGGTCGTAGTGCCAATTGATCCTCCATGTGCTCGAAAGGACTTAGTGTGCATCAAATGCATCTTATTGCCTTGAGCATATTACTCTGATAGCCAATGCAGAACAATCTCTGTGGCCTAGAGAGGAGAGATGGCACAAGGAGTGCCTAGTGGAAGATGCAGATACTCTAGGGGGTGGGGAGCAAAGGTCGAAGTCGGCAAGCATCCGTGGTGTGTTTGGTGATGCCACAGTAGGAGCACCCAGTAGTTTGGTCATCTGTTGGTAAAGAAGCTATGGATACCAGTTTGCCTTGCTGAAGAAGGAAGAGGTCATCCACCATGAACCATGAACCGCAATGTTTGCCTCAAGGGTTGTGAGGGCAGTGTGAAGCATGAACCGCAATGTCCACCTCAAGGAGTGGGAGGGTAGTGGAAGGGCTGGAAGTAAGTTGCCAGTGGGAGGAGGATGCGACTAGCAATAAGTAGTTGCAACCAATAGAAAAACGTAGGTGAGGAGAGAGAAAGACAAAAAATAGAGGCAACAGGTGAGAGAAAGATGAAAAACCTAGGCAGCAGGACTATGATTATGTGGCAGGCTATACAGTAGTAGGTCTGCACAAGAACAACAGTTGCCTAATTGGAATCAACTCCAAACTACATGAAGAGGGCTGAAAATTAGACGCCAATTGATGGAGACAGCAATGGACAACTTTGGCTGAGATGTCCTCTCCGAACGGGGTGTGGGCAACAAGTTGAAACACCTGAAATCTACAAAAACGAGATTTTGATGCAGCAAAAGAAGAAGAGAAGTGGATGTCAAACCTGCCACCGATCTTTGCCTTCACTAGAGTGGAGGATCTTTGCCGCTATTTGAGCAGATCGAGCTTTGATACCATGTCAAAAGATGACATACCAGTGAGACAATAGGGTTGGCAGCAGGGAGGAACATGGAGCAAACTCAGCAAACATGGAGAAGAGAAGAGAAGAGAGAAGAAATTGTGATGAATGGAATGATGAAGACCTGAATCATAAAGTGAATGTGGTACAAGGGAACAAGGGTGTCGTAGCACAAGGAAGATGATGAAGAAAGCCACGAACCACGAACCGCAATGTCCTCTAAAAGGGGTGTGAGGATAGTGGAGAGGCTGGAGAGAAGAGGTGATAGACTGAATGAATCAGCCATGAGGAATGAATGAGAGAGTGGCCTATAAATAGGCCCAGTCAGTCTATTATGGCGCCCCTTTTTGGGTCTGCAAACCCTAAACACAAACCCTAAAAACACCATATTGGGGAATATGGAAATTTCCCATAAGTTTGGTGCGTGGTCAAATCTTTGGATTTGTCATAACTTATACATTATAACTCCAAATCAAGCGCTCTAGAGCTCAATAGATTCCATTTTTCAAGTGCTTTCTAATGATAGGTCACATCATATGGTTTTGAGAAACTTATGGCTATGTTATCCGGGTGCCATCCTTTTAGTATTCAAAAAATGGGAATTGGGAGATTCCCAAACTCACCAATATTGTGTTTAAACGCAAAACACAGAAACGAAAAAAACGCAAACTGCAGGTGAAGGGTGAAGGGTTTCTCAACAATAGTGCCTATCACATTTAAGGGCTCTCACTACACCCCAAAGATCTCTTTTGACTTGAGAATACCACAGTTTTCATTCATTGGGAACCTTTGCTCCAAACCGAATGGCATACCTATTCCCATCAGCATCATCCTGACCCACTGCCCAACCAATGACAATTGGGCTTGTATCCACGATGAGAATAATAGCTGTCCATTCTCATAATTTTCTCTCTTTAGTGTTGAGGCTAAAATCAATAAGCTCTTTAACTTTTCAACTGCCTTCTCATGCTATTTACCCCACCAAAACTTTTGTCATATTCTCAAGAGCTAATATAAACTTTCACCCACATGAGCAAAATGTGGAATCCATATCAAGTAAAAGACACATGCACCCAAAAATCTTCTCATCTTGGATATGTTCAAACATGTCTCCTGCATCCTACTTATGGCATCAATCTTTACTAGTGAGGCCTTTCTCCCATATGGTCCACACATGTGCCCAATAACTAATACTTCCTCCACTCCAAAAATTGGCTTTTCTCCTGACAGAGTCAAATGCACTTCTTCAAAATAGCTCAAAATCCCATCACAATCAGCAATATGATCAGCCACAAATCTTCTGCATCCATGCTCATTCAACTCCATATTCTTCTCATAGATATCACATCCTTTGATCGACACATCATCAAGAAAGGGTAAAGATAGTTGAGGAATATAGTCCCTCAAAACTTTATGCATAGCATTCATCACATGTGCCACTAAATTGATTCCTCCCTATGGAATCATACACATCCTAACCAATCCAAGCAATGTATTCGAGGTAGTGATATCCGAGCTTTCCAATGCAAACTAAAACTATTCATATTTTTAATATTATAAATCACCCATAGGTTAAATTGTCTTGCTTGTAAATGCTTCTGCAAATTCATCCACTATCAGGCCTGATCCAACATTCCTTATGGTGACTTTATTAACTAGTTGTAAATCATGAATAAATCTCAAAGCACCATTCTTCTTTGGAATAATAAACCACCGATTTGAATATGGAGTTGAAGAGGGCTACAAAATCCACAACTTTATCTTCTCGCTCAAAAGATCTAGTAGCTTTGGTAAATATGCCCAAGGCACTGGAATAGGCTTTAAATTCCATGGCACATGAGATACTGTAAAGATCACCATAGGTGCAACTATGGTGGTCAGATCAACACATCCAATTTCATCTAGCTAAAACGCAAAGGATTTCCCATGACTTTCCAAGATGTGCAAGAAATAAGCTCTTTTTGTAGACAAAAGGAAGCTTGTATCACCAATTTTCAGCTCTTGTAAAGTTTTAGCTGTAAATTTATGTCCTACTCCATGTGGATCCCATAAATTAGGTTGTTGAGTCACTTTTTCAATCAACCCATCACTTTTAGGCGGTAAAGGAAAAGCCACAAGCTTAACCTTCTTCGCAGCTATTTTGTACTTTGTATCCACCATTGTTTCAGCTCTGTTTTGCAACCCATATTGTAGCCCATAACATTTATGCTCAACAAACTCTTGAACGACTTAATACATCACTAAAGTTTCAACATAAATAACCTTTATGCTCATAGCATTCATACTCAGCAAACTCTTCAATAACTTCACACATAAACAAGGCGAGACACACCCTCCAAGAGGGTAATTTTTTTTCCTCGAGAAGGTTATAATGAACAAGCTCCCAACAAGAGAGAGGTTGAGCAAATCCATGGGCATCTTGTCCCTCTATGGGTTGTGCAAGCATGAGAAAGAAACAGTAAGGCACCTGTTTTGGGAATGCAGGGAGGTACGAGGAGTTTGGAGACAACTATAGAATTGGAATAGGAGAGTGGGCTTCGCCGAGCAAAGTGGCGTTAAGATGGTGCCGTTTGGTGACCTAGGCAACAAAGATGACCAAATGATGAAAATGTGGAATGTAGCTAGAATGGTAACTCTCCAAGAGATATGGAGAATGAGAAATGAGAAAGTCTTTGATAGAAATAGGAAAAATGTAGGCCCTAATGTACAATGGGCTAGGCTCAATTGAGAAGTCTTGGTAGCATTTAAAGGATGCCAGACCACAGATAAAGTCTTTAGAGTATTCTATATAGAGCCTTGTCAAGGACATAGGGCTATTGTCTTGAAACTAGCCTAACTATAGGCTTTGTATATAGCCCTCCCTTTTTTTTAAAATATAGATAATATCATTCTACCAATGCATTCTTTAAAAAAAAATATTTTCAACTTAAAATCCCATTCATGAGTAGGAGGCTCCTTTGCGCCACCACATCCTCTCCCTGAATTCAATTCTTACATTACTGCAACATGTTTATTCTCAGATGAAGCATCTATTCGATGATGGTAGACTCCCCATGATCATTTATCTACTTCTATAGGCTCTCCTCCACTACTGGCAGGTATCCCTTCCAATTTTTGTATTCTTTCCCCTAAGACCACACACAAAAGCCTTTTTCACATTGTCGTGCCGCTATGCGCACACCGTGTAAAAAAATCTAGAGTGTGGCTTCCTTTTAGATTTAGAGATCCAATGCCACCTTAGGCATTAGTGTTAGTGTCCATGGTTCAAAATATTAGATTTTTTTGGACAAGTTTTTAACCAATTGTTGATATTTTAGATATTATCTCTTGTAAAAATCCATAAAACTATAGACAAATTCTAGATTAGGATGACATGTAAAAGAAAGCATGTAGCTTTTAGACAATTTGAAAGGATTTTATGTAAAAAGAGAGATTGACAAAATCATGCGATCGCTATTTTCAGGCAGTGAACAACACTCCAAAGGGGGCGATAAAGGAGTGATCTGACATAATTTTGGCCAAGTGTGCTGGTATTTTACTCCCTTTGGAGTCAATGGAAGCATCAGATTGGCGATCTGAGTAGCATAGAGGAAGGTATTATTATATACACATTTTTGTCTATTAGAGTTATATCTTCTCATAATGTTGAAAGAAACTGATAGGCTTCATCTCTGTTAGTATTCTTCTACATTTTCTAATTCTTTTTTTTGAGTATTCTTATATGTCTTCAATTTTGTCAAACCCCTTCTCTTCCGTCTACTCCTCTCCCTAAATATACATTCACCCTACTGTCTCTTATTTTCAAGAACTTAGCTTGAAATCTTCAACCCTTCTCTTATCTCTACCATCTCTGGAGTCTAAGCTCTTGAACCCCCATACATTCTTCTTTTGCCAAACCCATCCGGTGACCTTCAGCCCTACCCGCTGCAACATTGGTGAACTCGACGTGAAGGTCCGTGTAAGAGAACTCCAAGATGGGGGATTCTTCAGGAGATACTCTATACCAATTGGTGTGCATACTGCAACAGACTCAACAACAACAAATCCGAATGTTACAACAACAACAACAAAGGCAAGACAAAGAGAATATTAATTCCACAACTGTCAAGGCCCTAGAGGAAGTTGGGCAGGAATTAAAACAATTTAATGGTCAAAATGGCTCTATTTTTATTCTCTTGTATGTTGAAAAAATGCTATTCTTTGGTGTACCACAATATGCATGGAGTCGCTATTTTACCAAACTAGCCAAGCATGGTCTTCAAGAAAGAATCCATGGTTTTTTTCAACAAGATGCGGATTGGGATGCATTCAAAAAATCCGTATGCAAAGAATTCTTCTTAGAAGACTCTGGCCTAACGATGAAGAAAAGTTTCACTGATTGGGTTGAGAAACCCAACAAAGGGTTAGCTACAACCGCTTTATACCATGAGTTTGAAAGTAAATTTGGACAACTTGATGCTGAAGACCAACAAAGTATGGAAGGTCAAAAGATTGAATTATTCCTTAAGGCTACAGATCCCATTCTGCAAGAGAAGCTTGCTGATTGCCTAGAAGATGCTACCTCCGAATCAGGAGTCAAGAGTGCATGGACAGATGTTACTGATGCAGTTAACATGATTGCATGAACAAAGCGGATGCGAATAAGATTTGGTTCAACTTCAACTTCAACAACTCCATCGATGGAGCTTGTTCCACCATCAAAATCCTCTATTCCTTTGACTAATCAACCAACGCTTTCTTCTTATGTTTCTTCTAAAAATAATATCATGGATGAACTCATTAAAAGCATATGTGACCTTCATTTCAATCTTACAAAAATTAGTTCCAAGGTGGAGAAGCTGGATGTCAAAGTTGAATGATGGAACCTAGAATGGGCCGGCACTGGCTCGTGCACTAGCCAGACCTCTATCACACGCGCTCAACAACCCCACGGCCTCGCAGCCAGGAGCATTGATGACACATACATTGCCTTCCTAGACATCTTGTGTTTGTATTACGTCGTTTATAGTCCACTCTTCTCTCACCCACTACTCCTTAGAGGGAGTCCCTTACACATTGCCTAATGGCACGAAGCACAGACATAGGGGGTCCTCCAACGGCTGAATGCCGCCACCCCTCTGCAACTCTCCTACACCTTGGGGATTGGCCCCTCGATGCGTCGCTCAACATATAAACATTTCGCACCAAATCCACTCAAGGTACCATTTAATCGTATACAAGAATGTACCATTGTCCTTACTTCTCTTTTCCCTAGACCCCATGACTAGCCTATGGCTTAGGATGTCCTGTCTCTCACTCAACGTGGGTCAAGGTCCTAATGAAAGCAATTGCTATGCATCCATGATTTCTTATACTTTTAAATATTTCCATGATTTATGCATATTGTGGATGCCAAGTGCTCAAACAATTGTAAAATCAATATTGTGCACAAGGGGAAAACATCCTTTCAATGATTTTCAACTACCATTCTTATGCGGCATTGCACGAACCTAGCACCAAGGAAACCCTCGTGCTACTAGGCTCTCATTTTATAATTATTCACCGACCTATATGGCATGCAAAC
Source organism: Lygodium microphyllum (assembly GCF_053477565.2). Taxonomy (NCBI): domain Eukaryota; kingdom Viridiplantae; phylum Streptophyta; class Polypodiopsida; order Schizaeales; family Lygodiaceae; genus Lygodium; species Lygodium microphyllum. The sequence continues at coordinate 44,163,395 of NC_141155.1, read as the reverse complement.
AAAGCAGCAATCATTTCATCATCTTACTCCACATTTAGACACATTTTAACCACTCTGCCCTCCCATCGATCAAATGTTGCATTGTTGTATAGATTTATAAGGCATTTTGCCATCATTTTATGTGTAAAAAGCGGAAAAAGATGCACTAGAACAAGAAGTTGGGGTTGAACTGAGGAAAATCCTCATGCTTCAATCCCCCCAAACATTCACGAACATTGCTCTTAATTTTCATTAATTTTCGGCACCCAAAATGCATTTTTCCCCTATTTTTACTGATTTTTCTCTATTTTTCTTGTATTTTCCCTTATTTTTTGTATTATTTAATTATTGAAAATTCAAGATAGGTTATGGGCTGTGGCCCTTAGTTCCTTCTTGCAACAAAATGAAAATTTAGTTGGTGTTCCTATTCATTTTCACATTTTTATGCCCAAAAACATCATTTTTCCTTGATTTTTCATATTTTACGTGTTTTAGTGTATTATTTTGAGCCACAAGATGCATATTTTTCTGATTTTCTGATTATGATCATCAAGTACTCATGGAAAACAGCAACATAAGCAAATTTTAGCCCACATGAACAACATTTTATCAATCAAAAGCCACGAAATCTCAAATTTCCTTTGAAAAAATTGAATTACCGCTTATTTGTGTGTTTCGGGTTTCATGTCCATGGCTGCAAATCTGAAAATCAACAGCACTTCATCCTCATGACGATCACAAATCACCATTTCCAGCCCGTGGAGCAATCCGAGGACAAGCCTCCACCATTCTTTCTTCTTCCTTCCTCTTCCCACATGAACTCCCTCTTAGAGGAGAGAGAGGGAGGAGAGAGAAAGACTAGATTTCCATCTCAGCATTCAGGCCATCAATTGAGGAGCGAAGGACAGCGATAGAGTTAGCATACAGAGGGTAGGCAAGGGCCATTGTCAAATGGGGGGGTTGTGTGCAGGCTACATGATGGAGGCATCAACATCATGGCGCAATTTTCGGCCGTTGAGACAGGCGCCTTCTTCCTCACGTTTTTCCTCATCTTCTCTCTCCACGATTACTACATTTGATGTTGCATAAAATTTGGGCCCCAACCTTCCCCAAAAGTCATGACCATTTGGCCACTCCAATGTCCACCTCTTCAAATCTTGCCCAACTTCTTGGCCATTTCCCCGTCCGGACTCGGAATTGAGCTCTGAAAAATCCTGGGCGTTCGGCTTAGCATCCCGCATTGGCCAGTAGCTCATCTCAACCCGCACGACTGTCTGAAAAATTATGAAAAATCAATAAGTGTCGCTCGGGCACCTTTAAAGCACTTTGGTGCTTAAAATCGTCCTAGATCGAGCCGCCGCCTTTGACATTGGATATTTTTCCCTTGATATTCATAATTTTTAGCTATTTTTAAGCACTTCCCGGCACCTAAATTCCACTCTCATTGGCGACCACGGGATAGGGCGACTCAGCCCGTCGAATCCACGAACATATTTGCACATAAACAACCAAAGAAGCATCAAAGTGATACAAAACAAATATATAATAAAACTTAGCACAAGGCTCCCCCTACCCCTGGACAAAACCAAGGCATGACATCCACAAGGAGTAGGCCTAGCATCATCTAATAGAAGATCCGAAGCGAGTCACTAACCAACTGCTCCAACACAGCCAAACTGAAAAACCTATCAAAGACGTTGCCCTAAATGGTAGTCTGAACTACTTACCAACTAAAGACAACACAACTAGGAGCTCCTACAAGGCGAGGACTCCTATAGCCTGATCAAGGAGTGTTCTCTTTCAGTACATGTCTTCTTTTAGGGTTTTTATTTTATCAACATACTTGGGCATGTAAAATGGAGGGAGCTGAGCGCAGTGACCCAAGGAGAACAGGGCACCGGTCTCAGGACCTGTCTCGGCACCCAAGAACCTACCAAGCCCTCGCAAGGCGACACTTAATCCTTTTCTAACGCTCACTTTTATTTTCGCTCCAACCTTCCTTGTTTTGGTATTATTTTTCCAGCAAGAAGCCACCCCTAGGAAGACAAGGTATCGGCCCCAGGTCTGACTTGTCCCCAGGAACCTACCAGGCCTTCGCAAGGCAATGATCAACTGCTTATATAGTTTTATTCCTTTTCTTTTCTTTGATAGGGGTTAGAAGCCCTTTTTACACACCTTCGTATTTATAGTCATCTTTCAGGATGTTCAGGGTTTCTTGGCATCATCATTATTATCTTCTGGCAGGCTTCTCTAATTGCCTCACTGGTAACAAGAACTCCTAGAACGGCTGCCTAGCAGGCTAGCAGAACAGGGCCACTAGGACTTCCTTCTAAAACAGGTCTTTCGATGCCTGGCAATGTCTTTATAGGAGGCAATGACTACCCCGACCTCCCTTAAACATACGTAGCCTAAACCTAGGACTTCATGCCTTGGTTGCCGGCTTCCCAACAAAAATATATCCCCTTGACAAGTACAAATACACATATAACAGGAAAGAAAGGTACTCGTAAAGGAGAGATATCACCTGGATTGGCCACAAGAAGCTTCCATCGCAGCAAAGGCTCCTCCAGGCTCCACCAACATTCACGAACACGAAACTTGTCCAGCACAACACTTAAAACAAAAACCCGATTAAACGCACCCGCACTAGACATGGAAATGTCCCTCTTGGCCTAATGAAATCAAACAATACTACTCATAACATCCTCCTGGAAACAACTATGATAGACATCAAAGCATACCATTCCCAGGGGGACAAAGGCTCGTAGCCCTAAACTAGGTGCATTAGATTATGACCCATCCCTCCTGCGTATATCGCAAGAGGTGTTCGCATCACATGTCGTCTAATCAGTCTGTGGGTCCAAGATAATAAAGGCAGATGAGTCTCGCTTACCCTCTTCATCACCCAGATCAACCATCGTCTGCCAAAGAGGGCAGGTTCAGAAAGCATACCCCACAAACGACCAGGTCCTGTCTCACCATCAATAGATATATCGGGACAAGGGCCACAATTAAAGAAGAGGTCTTCTTCATACGCAAAATTAGCCAATGAATCGGCAAACTGATTCCAATTCTGTGGAATCAGTTGAAAAGATACTCGATCAAATTCGTCTATCAGGGCTATGGCAGTATGATGGTACATGCAAAGGATGGGGTTTCGTACCATGTACGTCCCATTGAGTTGATTTAAAACCAATTGAGAGTCCCCTTTCACCAATAAGTGGCGGATACCACCCTTCTTTGCAATGTTCAAAGCCATAATCAGGGCTTTGTATTCTACCATATTATTGGTAAAATTCACCCCGAGATAAGCGGCTAACTTCATGACAATGCGTCGTCGGGGGTCTGGAATGACAACTCCTACACTTGCTTTTTTGCATGCACCCCTGGACGCCCCATCAAAGTACAAGATGTACGTCCATAAAGGGTTTACATATCCCGCCATCCAGAACTCTACTCATAATTATGGTAATCGAAATTCAGCATATTCAACGGGTGGACTGTAGGCTCCATCCCTCCATCATCATTGAATTCAACAGGGATGCTCGTCAAAATTTGTAGGCAGTGATGGGGCAGAAGACCTTGATCTCCCAAATAAATGTCCCGCCTTCTTGCTCAATCACCTTGTATCCTTTGCTCCACCAAATGAACTTTCCCTGATGATACATCTGTTCGAAATACGGGTGTTCTAAATAAGGGATCAGATGACCCATCAACCTCTATCACGATTTCCTTGCAGATGTTTGATCGATCTCTCCTAGACCTGTAAGGCAGTCATAGTATTAGTACAATTAGAGATAATAAGGTTTAATCTTATTAAGATTAACCTTATTTTTAAATTCTACCCCCTCAAGGTCAGCTAACAAGACTGTGGATTTATTCTTTCCTATTCTAACGATCCTATAGGGCCCATCCCATTTGGGCTCTAGCTTGCCTGGAAATAATTCACATCGTGCGTCATAATACAGAACAAGCTGTCCTTTCTTGAAGGTGTATTTCTTGGCTTTGAGGTCGTGTAATTGCTTCATTTGGCGCTTCGCCACTTCTTGGTGCAATAAGCTCTGTAGATTAAGCTCATCTAAATGTGCCAGTGTCGTCAAGTGCTCAAAAAGTGCGTCTTCATCACTCAAAGAATGATTGATGGCAAACCGAATAGTCGGCAGCTCAATCTCTAAAGGCAAGACACACTCTTCCCCATATACTAACTTGAACGGGGTATGGCCAGTGGCTCGTTTGAAGGTCGTATTATAGGGCCACACTGCCACGTATAACTTTTTATCCCAATCCCGTTTCTTTTCCGACACAATTTTGGACAGTATACCCACAAGCTGCTTGTTGGTGCTTTCAACTTGCCCACTGGCTTGCGGGTTATATGGGGTTGTCTTGTTACGCTTGATTTGCCACATCTCTGTCAAACCTTTGATCACCTTATTCAGGAAATGGGTTCCGCGGTCCAATACTAATTCTTTCGGTGGACGAAAACGGCATATTATCTGCTCTAAAAGGAAACTAGCAGTTTCTTTAGCATCATCTTTCCTTGTTGCACGTGCTTCTGACCACTTTGTGAAGTAGTCAGTTGCTACAATGATATACCTCTTTTGTGCAGTCGACGACGGAGTAATAGGACCCACAAATTCTATTCCCCACTTCTCAAATGGAAGTATCGCCATAATAGGGGTGAGTGGTCGTTTCCTATTCTCTCGACTATCATGTCGTTGAAAAATATCGCATCTCTTAACATACGCAAATGCATCCTGGAAGATGGTAGGCCACCAATAACCTGCTCTTAAAGCCTTTTGTGCTGTAAGCCGTCCAGCAAAATGGCCACCGCAAGCAGAATCATGGCACTCTTCCAAAATGAATGGCACCTCGTCAGGCATCACACATCGGTGATAGATGTCATCAACCCCTTGCCGATATAATGTACCTGCGATCAAAGCAAACTTTAACGCTTGCTGCTTAATTTTCCTTCTCTCAGCTTTAGATAATTCGGATCCAGCCTCTCCCGTCGATAAATAATGTGTTATTGTAGCATACTAGGAGGGAATAGATGCCGTATCTACTTTAAATAACAACTCCATGTCACTACCTTCAGCCACAGATTCTTTCGGCTCCCCAAAGTTCACTAGACATTCACGATGCCTTGCAACCTTGGTGGCTTACTCCTGATTTCATAACCAAATTCCTGCAAAGTGATTAACCACTTCGCTAGACGATCAGGTGGCTGTAGCTTATTCATCAATAATCGAAGCCCCTCCGCCTTCCTATAAAGCACGACTTTCTCATAGAGGATATAATGTCTGAATTTCTTGGTCCCAAAGACCATTGCCAGACACAACTTCTCCATGTAGGTATAATTGATTTCGGATACCCCCAGCTTCCGGCTAGCAAAAGCAATTGGGTGGTACCACTTCTCTTCCCAAATTTGGGCTAAACAGCAGCTGATACTATACATGGTGGCTGCTGAGAATATATAGAACACCTCACCTCTTTTAGGTGCTTTTAGAACGGGAGCTCTTGCTAGCTCTTGTTTCACATCCTCGAATGCTACCTTACAAGGGTCACCCCATTCAAACAAACAGCTAAAGGACAATAAATTTGTAAGCGGCAACGTTCTTTCTTCCAAGGCGTTTATGAATCTACGGTAATAACCAACCGAAGACAGAAAGCTATGAACTTCCTTCGAGTGCGTGGTGGACCCATGGCAATTATAACTTTCACCTTCTCGGGGTCTGTCGCAATTCCTACCGAGCTGACCACATGACCCAACAATAGCCCATAAGGTACTCCAAAAACACACTTCCGCGGGTTTAGAGCGATGCAAAATTGTCTACAGCGCTCAAAACATTTTCTTAAAATGATCAGCTGCCTTCCTCTCACGGTGGTGGCCCCTAAGTCATCAATAAACACCTTCAACTCTTCAGGGGATATGTCACCGAATGTCTTATCTGCTGTTCGTTGCCACGAACTAGGCGCATTGCATAAACCAAAGGCCATCACATGGTACGCAAAAGTACCAAATACAGTAATAAAAGTTGTTTTCAACTTGTCCTCTTATGCAATTACCATCTGGTTGTATCCTGCAAAGCAATCCATAAACGAATATATCTCCCTACCCGCTAATTGATCCAAAATCTGGTCAATAAATGGCAATGGGTAGTAGTCCTTAACTGTCTGCTTATTCAGCTCCCTAAAGTCTACACATAATCGAATTTGATTATTTTTCTTCTTTCTGATTACAACTCGCGAACACCATTCCGTGTGTTGCACAGGAAAAATCAAACCCGCTTTTTGAAGCTTCTGTAACTCTTCAAACAGCCCGTCCCTCAGTTGGAAAGGAATACGCCTTACTTTTTGTCGTATAGGACGACTGCCCTCTTTCAACGGAATTGTATGAACAGCAAGACTAGGAGGAATGCCTCTCAGCTCATCATAACTCCAGGCAAAGATATCGCGGAATTCCTGAATCAAGGCCACATAGTCCTCCCTTTCTGCTATGCTGAGCATAGAACCTAATTTGATTGGCCGTGAATCATCAGGTGTACCAAGGTCTAGCTCGATAACATCTGCATCTCTTAAACGATCTTGGCCCTCTATCGGCTCGTTCAAAGTGATCTGATAGATGTCCTCCGTAGTGGATCCCTCTTTGGACTCATCACTCGATGATGTCTCGTTGGCAGATAAATCCTCTAATGTCTCCAATTCTTTAGAGGATAGAGGAGCTCTCTCACTCTACGGGGACTCAGGATAAGCATCAACCACCACACGCTGGGCACCTCTACCAAATATTAGTCGACCGGCGGGTATATCTACTTGGCAGTCCGCGTGCAAGATCCAAGGTCGTCCAAGTAATACTTGGTAACTTGGACGGCCTGCAAAACGAATCACCCTAAAGTCCAACAGGCATTCTACATTTGCAACAGTGACATGGACCTTAGTAATGCAGCCTTCCGACTGTCTCAAACTATCATCTGCCATTCTGAGAATTGTTGAGGTATCTTTCTGGATCGCAAGACCCAACCTTTCCATCAGTTTAGAACTCATAATATTAACAGATGATCCCGTGTCGACAATGGCATAATCTACTAATATCCCATCGACATAGGCTGCAACCCTTGGGCAATGCTTCTCAGCATGCTCGAACCAGTCATCACCAACTCGCACAATACCCAAAGGTTCTACGATATACCCAGTACGTAGGATCTTTCTAAATTCCTTGCGTACTCCTGGGGAAAGCTTAATAAGCTGTAAAAGATTCACATCCGGCTTGACTTCGCAAAGAGAGCTCGCCAAATCGAATTCATGATAGTTCGATAGAACTCGCTTTTCACGCCAAACCATCCGCTCTTTAGGTCGCTGAACTGGCTTTATTGCCTCTTTTTTAACTTTCACCTTCTTCTTTGGTGGTTCCTTATCGGCTTTACTCTCCACGGGCTTCAAAGGTCCCCCTTCCATGGCAGGATCCAAAACTTGCGTTCCTTTGTCGCCTTGTTTAGGGTTTCCGTCGACAAGCTTATCCTTGTCGGCTTCTCTACCCTTTTGACCTCTTGTAAGAACAACTCGCAGATGAGAGCTTTCAGCATCATTAACGCGTACAGCCTCAATCAAACTAACCCCACTACCACTAGGTAGCTCCTCCACTGTAGTCTGTGGTCGTTGAAGTATTTATTTAGGCCCATCTTCTCGTTGGGAATCATTTCCTTGGGCACGATGATTAACAGGCCCTGGTTGTCGACTACCTCGCTGGAGGGAACTGATCTTACTCCAGCAAGTAGCTGTTAAATGACCGGATTTTCCACAGATGTCGCACTTCACATTTGGGCAATTTTTTGGATAGTGCTGCCCACCACACCATTTGCAACTAAACCTCGACGGTGCACCCTTGGCCTAACAATTCAATTAGGCATTGGTTGTTGAGCCACAGGCATGGTATTAGAATTAACCGCCTGGCCTCCACCATTTGGAGCCATTTGACTGCTCGTAGGCATCGACATGTTAGGGGGAGTGGGTAATAAAGGGACATTCTGCATCATGTTCCCTCTTCCATTAGGGTTAGCCATCGCTATCCCTTGGCCACTACTGCCATTGGCCATCGCCATATTGTTTCCCAATACTAAACCCATATTCGAATTGCCTCAAGAAGCATAGGCTGCTTGTAGTCGGGATTCCACCTCTTGTGTTGGTGTAATGGTAGTATCTATATCCCCCAAGGGGACACTACTCAACTGCAATTGGATATTAAAGTCCAAACCATGTAGGAAATATTGCAATTGGGCAGCTGCGGGGATAGGAATAGAGGTGTCCAACTTACCGAAAACCTCTTTTATTTTCTTCGCATAAGCACGAATATCCTCGTGTGGTTCTTGGTGGGTCACGTTGAGTACCCGCAACCAATATTGCCCACCCCTTTCAGGGGAAAACTCCCTTCGAAAAGCTCCATAAAATGAATCAATATTCAATATGGTTCCGGCTTCTAAACCATGATACCATATAGCGGCTCTTCCCTTGAGAGTCATGTTGAACAACATCATTAAATGTCCTTCTTCTTGAATGCGACAGTTAAACATCAACTTTTGAAACTCCTTAATGTGGAGTTCCGCATCTTCCTCAACTAACCCATTAAAAATGGGTAACGGGTAACCTAGAGCTGGCAAATCTGTCGTTCCTGCCGGAATTGCAATAGGCTGCGCCATGACGAGGATTGGATTTGCACTAAGAATAAGGGACGGTGGGGTTACACCTCCCGCACTTGATGTAGACTGGCTTATGAAAGGAAGGGGAGCACTAGAGCTTCCACCTTCTCCTAACTTACTGCTTGTGGCCCCAAGACCATTAGGTCCACTCCCTCGTAAGGGTTCAGCACTGCTACGCTTAGGGGAATATCTCCTAAAAATTTCAGCACGTCGCCTAGCTCTTTCGTCTCTCTCTTGCTTTTGGATTTCTGCTAGACGATGCTTATCGATAAATAACAGATCAATCACAGTATCCTTTGGCATAAACTGCTAGTTGGTCCCTAGACAACTAGGATTCGAGGACCGCCACTTTTAAGCGGCTCACGACAGACGCACCACTGATGGAACCTAGAACGGGCCGGCACTGGCTCGTGCACTAGCCGGACCTCTATCACACGCGCTCAACAACCCCATGGCCTCGCGGCCAGGAGCGTTGATGACACATACATTGCCTTCCTAGACATCTTGTGTTTGTATTATGTCGTTTGTAGTCCACTCTTCTCTCACCCACTACTCCTCAAAGGGAGTCCCTTACACATTGCCTAATGGCATGAAGCACAGACATAGGGGTCCTCCAACGGCTCAATGCCGCCACCCCTCTGCAACTCTCCTACACCTTGGGGATTGGCCCCTTGATGCGTCGCTCAACATATAAACATTTCGCACCAAATCCACTCAAGGTACCATTTAATCGTATACAGGAATGTACCATTGTCCTTACTTCTCTTTTCCCTAGACCCCACGACTAGCCTATGGCTTAGGGTGTCCTGTCTCTCACTCAACGTGGGTCAAGGTCCTAATGAAAGCAATTGTTGTGCATCCAGGATTTCTGATACCTTTAAGTATTTCCATGATTTATGCATATTGTGGATGCCAAGTGCTCAAACAATTGTAAAATCAATATTGTGCACATGCAGAAAACATCCTTTCAATGATTTTCAACTACCGTTCTTATGCGGCGTTGCACGAACCTAGCACCAAGGAAACCCTCGTGCTACTAGGCTCTCATTTTATAATTATTCACCGACCTATATGGCATGCAAACAAAACAACAATCATTTCATCATTTTACTCCACATTTAGACACATTTTAACCACTTTGCCCTCCCATCGATCAAATGTTGCATTGTTGTATAGATTTATAAGGCATTTTGCCATCATTTTATGTGTAAAAAGCGGAAAAAGATGCACTAGAACAAGAAGTTGGGGTTGAACTGAGGCAAATCCTCATGCTTCAATCCCCCCAAACATTCACAAACATTGCTCTTAATTTTCATTAATTTTCGGCACCCAAAATGCATTTTTCCCCTATTTTTACTGATTTTTCTCTATTTTCCTTGTATTTTCCCTTATTTTTTGTATTATTTAATTACTAAAAATTCAAGATAGATTATGGGCTGTGGCCCTTAGTTCCTTCTTGCAACAAAATGAACATTTACTCGGTGTTCCTATTCATTTTCCCATTTGTATGCCCAAAAACATCATTTTTCCTTGATTTTCCATACTTTACGTGTTTTAGTGTATTATTTTGAGCCACAAGATGCATATTTTTCTGATTTTCTGATTATGATCAACAAGTACTCATGGAAAACAGCAACATAAGCAATTTTTAGTCCACATGAACAACATTTTATCAATCAAAAGCCATGAAATCTCAAATTTCCTTTGAAAAAATTGAATTACCGCTTATTTGCGTGTTTCGGGTTTCATGTCCATGGCTGCAAATCTGAAAATCAGCAGCACTTCATGCTCATGACGATCACAAATCACCATTTCCAGCCCGTGGAGCAATCCGAGGACAAGTCTCCACCATTCTTTCTTCTTCCTTCCTCTTTCCACATGAACTCCCTCTTAGAGGAGAGAGAGAGAGAAGAAAGAAAGACTAGATTTCCATCTCAGCATTCAGGCCATCAATTGAGGAGCGAAGGACGGCGATAGAGTCAGCATACAGAGGGTAGGCAAGGGCCATTGTCAAATGGGGGGGTTGTGTGCAGGCTGCATGATGGAGGCATCAACATCATGGCGCAATTTTCGGCCTTGACAGGCGCCTTCTTCCTCACGTTTTTCCTCATCTTCTCTCTCCATGATTACTACATTTGATGTTGCATAAAATTTGGGCCCCAACCTTCCCCAAAGGTCATGACCATTTGGCCACTCCAATGTCCACCTCTTCAAATCTTGCCCAACTTCTTAGCCATTTCCCCGTCCGGACTCGGAATTGAGCTCTCAAAAATCCTGGGCGTCCGGCTTAGCATCCTGCATTGGCCAGTAGCTCGTGTCAACCCACACTACTGTCTGAAAAATTATGAAAAATCAATAAGTGTCGCTCGAGCACCTTTAAAGCACTTTGGCGCCTAAAATCGTCCTAGATCGAGCCGGCGCCTTTGACATTGGATATTTTTCCCTTGATATTCATAATTTTTAGCTATTTTTAAGCACTTCCCGGCACCTAAATTCCGCTCTCATTGGCGACCACGGGATAGGGTGACTCAGCCCGTCGAATCCACGAACATATCTGCACATAAACAACCAAAGAAGCATCAAACTGATACAAAACAAATATATAATAAAACTCAGCACAAGGCTCCCCCTACCCCTGGACAGAACCAAGGCATGACATCCACAAGGAGTAGGCCTAGCATCATCTAATAGAAGATCCGAAGCGAGTCACTAACCAACTGCTCCAACACAGCCAAATTGAAAAACCTATCAAAGACGTTGCCCTAAATGGTAGTCTGAACTACTTACCAACTAAAGACAACACAACTAGGAGCTCCTACAAGGCGAGGACTCCTATAGCCTGATCAAGGAGTGTTCTCTTTCAGTACATGTCTTCTTTTAGGGTTTTTATTTTATCAACATACTTGGGCATGTAAAATGGAGGGAGCTGAGCGCAGTGACCCAAGGAGAACAGGGCACCGGTCTCAGGACCTGTCTCGGCACCCAAGAACCTACCAAGCCCTCGCAAGGCGACACTTAATCCTTTTCTAACGCTCACTTTTATTTTTGCTCCAACCTTCCTTGTTTTGGTATTATTTTTCCAGCAAGAAGCCACCCCTAGGAAGACAAGGTATCGGCCCCAGGTCTGACTTGTCCCCAGGAACCTACCAGGCCTTCGCAAGGCAATGATCAACTGCTTATATAGTTTTATTCCTTTTCTTTTCTTTGATAGGGGTTAGAAGCCCTTTTTACACACCTTCATATTTATAGTCATCTTTCAGGATGTTCAGGGTTTCTTGGCATCATCATTATTATCTTCTGGCAGGCTTCTCTAATTGCCTCACTGGTAACAAGAACTCCTAGAACGGCTGCCTAGCAGGCTAGCAGAACAGGGCCACTAGGACTTCCTTCTAAAACAGGTCTTTCGATGCCTGGCAATGTCTTTATAGGAGGCAATGACTACCCCGACCTCCCTCACACATACGTAGCCTAAACCTGGGACTTCATGCCTTGGTTGCCGGCTTCCCAACAAAAATGTATCCCCTTGACAAGTACAAATACACATATAACAGGAAAGAAAGGTGCTCGTAAAGGAGAGATATCACCTGGATTGGCCACAAGAAGCTTCCATCGCAGCAAAGGCTCCTCCAGGCTCCACCAACATTCACGAACACGAAACTTGTCCAGCACAACACTTAAAACAAAAACCCGATTAAACGCACCCGCACTAGACAGGGAAATGTCCCTCTTGGCCTAATGAAATCAAACAATACTACTCATAACATCCTCCTGGAAACAACTATGATAGACATCAAAGCATACCATTCCGAGGGGGATAGAGGCTCGTAGCCCTAAACTAGGTACATTAGATTATGACCCATCCCTCCTGCGTATATCGCAAGAGGTGTTCGCATCACATGTCGTCTAATCAGTCTGTGGGTCCAAGATAATAAAGGCAGATGAGTCTCGCTTACCCTCTGCATCACCCAGATCAACCATCATCTGCCAAAGAGGGCATGTTCAGAAAGCATACCCCACAAACGACCAGGTCCTGTCTCACCATCAATAGATATATCGGGACAAGGGCCACAATTAAAGAAGAGGTCTTCTTCATACACAAAATTAGCCAATGAATCGACAAACTGATTCCAATTCCGTGGAATCAGCTGAAAAGACACTCGATCAAATTCGTCTAGCAGGGCTATGGCAGTATGATGGTACATGCAAAGGATGGGGTTTCGTACCATGTACGTCCCATTGAGTTGATTTAAAACCAACTGAGAGTCCCCTTTCACCAATAACTGGCGGATACCACCCTTCTTTGCAATGTTCAAACCCATAATCAGGGCTTTGTATTCTACCATATTATTGGTAAAATTCACCCCGAGATAAGCGGCTAACTTCATGACAATGCGTCGTCGGGGGTCTCGGATGACAACTCCTACACTTCCTTTTTTGCATGCACCCCTGGACGCCCCATCAAAGTACAAGGTGTACGTCCATAAAGGGTTTACATATCCTGCCATCCAGAACTCTACTCATAATTATGGTAATCGAAATTCAGCATATTCAACGGGTGGACTGTAGGCTCCATCCCTCCATCATCATTGAATTCAACAGGGATGCTCGTCAAAATTTATAGGCAGTGATGGCAGAAGACCTTGATCTCCCAAATAAATGTCCCGCCTTCTTGCTCAATCACCTTGTATCCTTTGCTCCACCAAATGAGCTTTCCCTGATGATACCTCTGTTCTCAATACGGGTGTTCTAAATAAGGGATCAGACGACCCATCAACCTCTATCATGATTTCCTTACAGATGTTTGATCGATCTCTCCTAGACCTGCAAGACAGTCATAGTATTAGTGCAATCAGAGATAATAAGGTTTAATCTTATTAAGATTAACCTTATTTTTAAATTCTACCCCCTCAAGGTCAGCTAACAAGACTGTGGATTTATTCTTTCCTATTCTAACGATCCTATAGGGCCCATCCCATTTGGGCTCTAGCTTGCCTGGAAATAATTCACGTCGTGCGTCATAATAGAGAACAAGCTGTCCTTTCTTGAAGGTGTATTTCTTGGCTTTGAGGTCGTGTAACTGCTTCATTTGACGCTTCGCCACTTCTTGGTGCAATAAGCTCTTTAGATTAAGCTCATCTAAATGTGCCAGTGTCGTCAAGCGCTCAAAAAGTGCGTCTTCATCACTCAAAGAATGATTGATGGCAAACCGAATAGTTGGGAGCTCAATCTCTAAAGGCAAGACACACTCTTCCCCATATACTAACTTGAACAGGGTATGGCCAGTGGCTCGTTTGAAAGTCGTATTATAGGCCCACACTGCCACGTATAACTTTTTATCCCAATCCCGTTTCTTTTCCGACACAATTTTGGACAGTATACCCACGAGCTGCTTGTTGGTGCTTTCAACTTGCCCATTGGCTTGCGGGTTATATGGGGTTGTCTTGTTATGCTTGATTTGCCACATCTCTGTCAAACCTTTGATCACCTTATTCAGGAAATGGGTTCCGTGGTCCGACACTAATTCTTTCGGTGGACGAAAACAGCATATTATCTGCTCTAAAAGGAAACTAGCAGTTTCTTTAGCATCGTCTTTCCTTGTTGCACGTGCTTCCGACCACTTTGTGAAGTAGTTAGTTACTACAATGATATACCTCTTTTTTGCAGTCGACGACGGAGTAATAGGACCCACAAAGTCTATTCCCCACTTCTCAAATGGAAGTATCGCCATAATAGGGGTGAGTGGTCGTTTCCTATTCTCTCGACTATCATGTCGTTGAAAAATATCGCATCTCTTAACATACGCAAATGCATCCTGCAAGATGGTAGGCTATCAATAACCTGCTCTTAAAGCCTTTTGTACTGTAAGCCATCCAGCAAAATGGCCACCGGAAGTAGAATCATGGCACTCTTCCAAAATGAATGGCACCTCGTCAGGCATCACACATCGGCGATAGATGTCATCAACCCCTTGCCGATATAATGTACCTGCGATCAAAGCAAACTTTAACGCTTGCTGCTTAATTTTCCTTCTCTCAGCTTTAGATAATTTGGATCCAGCCTCTCCCGTCGATAAATAATGCGTTATTGCAGCATACCAAGAGGGAATAGATGCCGTATCTATTTTAAATAACAACTCCATGTCACTACCTTCAGCCACAGATTCTTTCGGCTCCCCAAAGTCCACTAGACATTCCACGATGCCTTGCAACCTTGGTGGCTTACTCCTGATTTCATAATCAAATTCCTGCAAAGTGATTAACCACTTCACTAGACGATTAGGCGGCTGTAGCTTATTCATCAATAATCGAAGCCCCTCCGCCTTCCTATAAAGCACGACTTTCTCATAGAGGATATAATGTTTGAATTTCTTGGTCCCAAAGACCATTGCCAGACACAACTTCTCCATGTAGGTATAATTGATTTCGGATACCCCCAGCTTCCGGCTAGCAAAAGCAATCGGGTGGTACCACTTCTCTTCCCAAATTTGGGCTAAATAACAGTTGATACTATACATGGTGGCTGCTAAGAATATATAGAACACCTCACCTCTTTTAGGTGCTTTTAGAACGGGAGCTCTTGCTAGCTCTTGTTTCACATCTTCGAATGCTACCTTACAAGGGTTACCCCATTCAAACAAACAGCTAAAGGACAATAAATTTGTAAGCGGCAACGTTCTTTCTGCCAAGGCATTTATGAACTTCCTTCGGAGTGCGTGGTAGACCCATGGCAACTATAACTTTCACCTTCTCGGGGTTTGTCGCAATTCCTACCTAACTGACCACATGACCCAACAATAGCCCATAAGGTACTCCAAAAACACACTTCCGTGGGTTTAGAGCGATGAAAAATTGTCTACAACACTCAAAACATTTTCTTAAAATGATCAGCTGCCTTCCTCTCACGATGGCGGCCCCTAAGTCATCAATAAACACCTTCAACTCTTCAGGGGATATGTCACCGAATGTCTTATCTGTTGTTCGTTGCCACGAACCAGGCGCATTGCATAAACCAAAGGCCATCACATGGTACGCAAAAGTACCAAATACAGTAATAAAAGTTGTTTTCAACTTGTCCTCTTCTGCAATTGCCATTTGGTTGTATCCTGCAAAGCAATCCATAAACGAATATATCTCCCTACCCGCTAATTGATCCAAAATCTGGTCAATAAATGGCAACGGGTAGTAGTCCTTAACTGTCTGCTTATTCAGCTCCCTAAAGTCTGCACATAATCGAATTTGATTATTTTTCTTCTTTCTAATCACAACTGGCGAACACCATTCCGTGTGTTGCGCAGGAAAAATCAAACCCGCTTTTCGAAGCTTCTGTAACTCTTCAAACAGCCCGTCCCTCAGTTTGAAAGGAATACGCCTTACTTTTTGTCGTACAGGATGACTGCCCTCTTTCAACGGAATTGTATGAACAGCAAGACTAGGAGGAATGCCTCTCAGCTCATCATAGCTCCAGGCAAAGATATCGCGAAATTCCTGAATCAAGGCCACATAGTCCTCCCTTTCTGCTGTGCTGACCATAGAACCTAATTTGATTGGCCGTGAATCATCAGGCGTACCAAGGTCTAGCTCGATAACATCTGCATCTCTTATACGATCTTGGCCCTCTATCGGCTCGTTCAAAGTGATCTGATAGATGTCCTCCGTAGTGGATCCCTCTTTGGACTCATCACTCGATGATGTCTCGTTGGCAGATAAATCCTCTAATGTCTCCAATTCTGTAGAGGATAGAGGAGCTCTCTCACTTTGCGAGGACTCAGGATAAGCATCAACCACCACACGCTAGGCACCTCTACCAAATATTAGTCGACCGGCGGGTATATCTACTTGGCAGTCCACTTGCAAGATCCAAGGTCGTCCAAGTAATACTTGGTAACTTGGACGGCCTGCAAAACGAATCACCCTAAAGTCCAACAGGCATTCTACATTTGCAACAGTGACATGGACCTTAGTAATGCAGCCTTTCGGCTGTCTCAAACTATCATCTGCCATTCTGAGAATTATGGAGATATCTTTCTGGATTGCAAGACCTAACCTTTCCATCAGTTTAGAACTCATAATATTAACAGATGATCCCGTGTCGACAATGGCATAATCTACTAATATCCCATCGACATAGGCTGCAACCCTTGGCCAATGCTTCTCAGCATGCTCGAACCAGTCATCACCAACTCGCACAATACCCAAAGGTTCTACGATATACCCGGTACATAGGATCTTTCTAAATTCCTTGCGTACTCCTGGGGAAAGCTTAATAAGCTGTAAAAGATTCACATCCGGCTTGACTTCGCAAAGAGAGCTCGCCAAATCGAATTCATGATAGTTCGATAGAACTCGCTTTTCACACCAAACCATCCGCTCTTTAGGTCGCTGAACCGGCTTTATTGCCTCTTTTTTAACTTTCACCTTCTTCTTTGGTGGTTCCTTATCGGCTTTACTCTCCACGGGCTTCAAAGGTCCCCCTTCCATGGCAGGATCCAAAACTTGCGTTCCTTTGTCGCCTTGTTTAGGGTTTCCGTCGACAGGCTTATCCTTGTCGGCTTCTCTAGCCTTTTGACCTCTTGTAAGAACAGCTCGCAGATGAGAGCTTTCAGCATCATTAACGTATACAGCCTCAATCAAACTAACCCCACTACCACTAGGTAGCTCCTCCACTGTAGTCTGTGGTCGTTGAAGTATTTGTTTAGGCCCATCTTCTCGCTGGGAATCATTTCCTTGGGCACGATGATTAACAGGCCCTAGTTGCCGACTACCTCGCTGGAGGGAACTGATCTTACTCCAGCAAGTAGCTGCTAAATGGCCGGATTTTCCACAGATGTCGCACTTAACATTTGGGCAATTTCTTGGATAGTGCTACCCACCACACCATTTGCAACTAAACCTCGACGGTGCACCCTCATCTGGGTATCTACTTCCTATCAGATTTGTTGTTTTTTAAGGAAGTTGACATCAACGGCTATTTGTCGATACCGCTCCGTAATCATGTCGGTATAATGCTTCATCATGTCCTTAACCTCGCCAAGAACATTGGAAGCACTTGACTCATAGCCTTGGTCATTAAAATGTCGCTCCATCGGCCTAACAATTCGATTAGGCAATGGTTGTTGAGCCACAGGCATGGTATTAGAATTAATCGCCTGGCCTCCACCATTTGGAGCCATTTGACTGCTCGTAGGCATCGACATGCTAGGGGAAGCGGGTAATAAAGGGACATTCTGCATCATGTTCCCTCTCCCATTAGGGTTAGCCATCGCTATCCCTTGGCCACTACTGCCATTGGCCATCGCCATATTGTTTCCCAATACTAAACCCATATTCGAATTGCCTCGAGAAGCGTAGGCTGCTTGTAGTCGGGATTCCACCTCTTGTGCTCGTGTAATGGCAGTATCTATATCCCCCAAGGGGACACTACTCAACTGCAATTGGATATTAAAGTCCAAACCATGTAGGAAATATTGCAATTGGGCAGCTGCGGGGATAGGAATAGAGGTGTCCAACCTACGGAAAACCTCTTTTATTTTCTTCGCATAAGCACGAATATCCTCGTGTGGTTCTTGGCGGGTCACGTTGAGTACCCGCAACCAATATCGCCCACCCCTTTCAGGGGCAAACTCCCTTCGAAAAGCTCCATAAAATGAATCAATATTCAATATGGTTCCGGCTTCTAAACCATGATACCATATAGCGGTTCTTCCCTTGAGAGTCATGTTGAAGAACATCATTAAATGTCCTTCTTCTTGAATGCGACAGTTAAACATCAGCTTTTGAAACTCCCTAATGTGGAGTTCCGCATCTTCCTCAACTAATCCATTAAAAATGGGTAGCGAGTAACCTAGAGCTGGCAAATCTGCCGTTCCTGCTGGAATTGCAATAGGCTACGCCATGACGAGGATTGGATTTGCACTAAGAATAAGGGACGGTGGGGTTACACCTCCCGCACTTGATGTAGACTGGCTTATGGAAGGAAGGGGAGCACTAGAGCTTCCACCTTCTCCTAACTTACTGCTTGTGGCCCCAAGACCATTAGATCCACTCCCTCGTAAGGGTTTAGCACCGCTACGCTTAGGGGAATATCTCCTAAAAATTTCAGCACGTCGCCTAGCTCTTTCGTCTCTCTCTTGCTTTTCGATTTCTGCTAGACGATGCTTATCGATAAATAACGGATCACTCATAGTATCCTTTGGCATAAACTGCTAGTTGGTCCCTAGACAACCAGGATTCGAGGACCGCCACTTTTAAGCGGCTCTCGGCAAATGCACCACTGATGGAACCTAGAACGGGCCGGCACTGGCTCATGCACTAGACGGACCTCTATCACACGCGCTCAACAACCCCACGGCCTCGCGGCCAGGAGCATTGATGACACATACATTGCCTTTCTAGACATCTTGTGTTTGTATTACGTCGTTTGTAGTCCACTCTTCTCTCACCCACTACTCCTCAGAAGGAGTCCCTTACACATTGCCTAATGGCACGAAGCATAGACATAGGGGGTCCTCCAATGGCTGAATGCCGCCACCCCTCTGCAACTCTCCTACACCTTGGGGATTGGCCCCTCAATGCGTCGCTCAACATATAAACATTTCACACCAAATCCACTCAAGGTACCATTTAATCGTATACAGGAATGTACCATTGTCCTTACTTCTCTTTTCCCTAGACCCCACGACTAGCCTATGGCTTAGGGTGTCCTGTCTCTCACTCAACGTGGGTCAAGGTCCTAATGAAAGCAATTGCTGTGCATCCAGGATTTCTGATACCTTTAGATATTTCCATGATTTATGCATATTGTGGATGCCAAGTGCTCAAATAATTGTAAAATCAATATTGTGCACATGCGGAAAACATCCTTTCAATGATTTTCAACTACCGTTCTTATGCGGCGTTGCACGAACCTAGCACCAAGGAAACCCTCGTGCTACTAGGCTCTCATTTTATAATTATTCACCGACCTATATGGCATGCAAACAAAAACAGCAATCATTTCATCATTTTACTGCACATTTAGACACATTTTAACCAATCTGCCCTCCCATAGCATTGTTGTATAGATTTATAAGGCATTTTGCCATCATTTTATGTGTAAAAAGCGGGAAAAGACGCACTAGAACAAGAAGTTGGGGTTGAACTGAGGCAAATCCTCATGCTTCAATCCCCCCAAACATTCACAAACATTGCTCTTAATTTTCATTAATTTTCCGCACCCAAAATGCATTTTCCCCTATTTTTAGTGATTTTTCTCTATTTTCCTTGTATTTTCCCTTATTTTCTGCATTATTTAATTACTGAAAATTCAAGATAGGTTATGGGCTGTGGCCCTTAGTTCCTTCTTGCAACAAAATGAAAATTTAATTGGTGTTCCTATTCATTTTTCCATTTTTATGCCCAAAAACATCATTTTCCCTTGATTTTCCATATTTTACGTGTTTTAGTGTATTATTTTGAGCCACAAGATGCATATTTTTCTGATTTTCTGATTATGATCAACAAGTACTCATGGAAAACAACAACATAAGCAATTTTTAGCCCACATGAACAACATTTTATCAATCAAAAGTCATGAAATCTCAAATTTCCTTTGAAAAAATTGAATTACCGCTTATTTGCGTGTTTCAGGTTTCATGTCCATGGCTGCAAATCTGAAAATCAGCAGCACTTCATCCTCATGACGATCACAAATCACCATTTCCAGCCCGTGGAGCAATCCGAGGACAAGCCTCCACCATTCTTTCTTCTTCCTTCCTCTTCCCACATGAACTCCCTCTTAGAGGAGAGAGAGGGAGGAGAGAGAAAGACTAGATTTCCATCTCAGCATTCAGGCCATCAATTGAGGAGCGAAGGACGGCGATAGAGTTAGCATACAGAGGGTAGGCAAGGGCCATTGTCAAATGGGGGGGTTGTGTGCAGGCTGCATGATGGAGGCATCAACATCATGGCGCAATTTTTGGCCGTTGAGACAGGCGCCTTCTTCCTCACGTTTTTCCTCATCTTCTCTCTCCACGATTACTACATTTGATGTTGCATAAAATTTGGGCCCCAACCTTCCCCAAAAGTCATGACCATTTGGCCACTCCAATGTCCACCTCTTCAAATCTTGCCCAACTTCTTGGTCATTTCCCCGTCCGGACTCGGAATTGAGCTCTGAAAAATCCTGGGCGTTCGGCTTAGCATCCCGCATTGGCCAGTAGCTCATGTCAACCTGCATGACTGTATAAAAAATTATGAAAAATCAACAAGTGTCGCTCGGGCACCTTTAAAGCACTTTGGTGCTTAAAATCGTCCTAGATCGAGCCGCCGCCTTTGACATTGGATATTTTTCCCTTGATATTCATAATTTTTAGCTATTTTTAAGCACTTCTCGGCACCTAAATTCCTCTCTCATTGAAGAATGAGGACGTTCATCAACTCAAAGACCGATAAGAGAAGGCTTTAAGAGGTGCTGCATTTGGTGTGGCAACCAACAACATGACAAGAGGGAGTGTTTTGCCTTCCGTGAGGCTGAAGCACAAAAGCTCATCTTTTGGAAAGATAGAAAAATTCATGCAGCTAAAATTGGTGGATCCAAATTTTGGCAATGGTTGAATGAAGAAAAGATTAGAAGATTTAGATGTAAAGAATGCCTATGCAACAATTGATGTAGCTACCTATGGGCTGCAAATTGAGCCAACTAAATCAAGTTTGAAAGCATGTAAAGCTAATGTGCAATCTAAAGTATGGATGCACGCACTAGATCAAATGCAACGTGGTAAAGCAGCCAAAGAAGATTTGGCTAATGCCAGTTAGTGAATTTGAGGAATAGGTGGTTGGAAAGAACCAGTAGATTCTTTTTTCGCCTTTGCACATTTGACTGACGTTAATCATAAATAAGTCTTGATTGAAGAAAAGAGAAGAAGAGAAGATGAACCAGGGCCTTCCTCTTCTAGCCCTCCGAAACAGGTAACTAGAAGAATGCTTGAATAACCAAAGCTTGCTGAGAATATAACCCCAAATCAGGAGATGGAACATGCGCCACAAACAAAGAAGACCGAAGGAAAGATGAAAGGCAAGCAGCCAGGATACAAATTGTAGTGTGACTGATATAGAATCTGCAACCAATCTCAAACAAGTCCTAGAAGAACGAATTCTAGGAAGCAAGATTGAATTCACCTTAGGCAAAATTCTTGGAATTGCCAAACATGAATTCCATGATGTAATTATTAATGTAATCAAAAGGCAAAGACAATATGTTGGTGATGAAGCCAAAGAAACAATGCATGCTTTTTTGCAAGTTCTTTGAGTTTTTGTGCACGATGAAGAAAAGCTAACTTCACAAGAAATTCAACTTGAAGTAGTTAAAGAATTAATTTTAGCAATTGAAGCTAAAGATAAAGAAAGCATTAAAGAAGTGAAAGCTAAAAATGTAATGGTCGGCTGGTCCAAACCAGTTGGGTAGCCCACCTCTCAAAAAGAAGGCCCTCTACAGCACATGCATGAGGAGACAGAGGGTCGATTCATTCCAAGCAGTCACTACTCCCGTACACATTGGGCAAGAGCAACAACGGAGATAGTCGTCAAAATTGGAGAAAAAGAAACACCATGTATTGCACTCTTAGACCATGGCTCGAAGATAAACATCATGGCAAGGAGTCTCTATGAAAGTGGCGGATGGCCCATAGATGTTAATCCAGGTTGGCGAATGAGAGTTGCAAATAACTCTTCTAGAGAGTTATATGCTGCATGTCCTAATGTGCATGTAACTATTGGAGACATAAAAGACAATTTTCACTTTTTTGTTCAAGACTCTTGTAGTTACCGTATCATTCTTGGGCAACCTTACATTTCTGAAGCCCGCTTGGAAACAAAAGCTCTTGATGATGGTTCTTCCTATGCTCGAATCCAAAGCAAGGATAATGAACAAGCTGTCCAATTTCTTATTGTGTGTGTTAACCATCATCAAAAGAGAGATCGACTACATGATTATCCTGTGCCTCCTAATGCCCGAGAGTTCAAGGGGTTTCGGGCTGCACTGTTATAAAAGGAGGCTATGGCAGTGCGTCATGTAAAAAGATTGAACCTCCTTGTGCTACAAAAACTATGTCTTTAGAAAATCTGTATGTATGTACAGCCAATAGTATGGGCTATTATAAGTCTCTTCCGGCCATGACTAAAGTTGAAAGAATATATTTATGTCAAGTAAAAAACGGAGCTGAAAACTTATGACATGATGGCTGAAAATAAAGATATTTCGGGCATTTTCTTTGGATTGATTACTACTGACACATTGGCTGAAATATATGCAGCTGCTCATACAGAAAATCAAGCTGAAAATCACTCCATAGAAGTATGTACATTGGATTTTTATCAAACAATTCAAGAATTTTTTGAGTAAGACGACATTGGTTTACTCAACAAGGCTGAAGCACAAGTGGTGACAATATACAAGACAATGGATAAGAAAGTTGAGCCTGTGGTAGTCCCACTGCCTCTTGAAATTGAAGGGATGGCTGATAGAGTAGCAAATCAGCCAAGTCTTTGTGATCCTTCCAACATTGGTCACAAGTTCACATCTGAAAGTATAAAAGAGCTCAAAATAGGTGAAAATTCTTTCCTTCTACCGGCTGAAAACACTATTTTATGCAAATGCTAATGAAACATGGAAAAGCTTTTGCATTTCAACCAAGTGAAATAGGCTCTGTGGATCCAAATATTGTGGCTCCTATGGTCATTTTTACGCAACATGCTCATTTCATTGTTTAAGTTCTAGTTCATTTCCTTGAAGAAGATTGGCTGAAGATCAGCTAATATTTGAGCACAATGAAGAAGAAGGAGATTGGACTGATTAGGAGTTCAAGCATATCAAGAGGAAAGCTTATGGATTTTTTTTAAAAGAATGACATCTATGGAAGCATGCAAAGAAGAAGAAAGGAGTGCTTATTTGAGTTTTAGGTAACAAAAGACTGCAAGAATATGTAATGAAGGAATTTCATGAAAGCCTATGGATTGGCCATAGAGGCATATGGGGAACCTTTAGTAAGGTCAAAGAAAAATATTGGTGGCAAAACATATATCGGGACATAGCACATTTTGTTGAAACCTGTTATGTGTGTCAGATGTATTCTATGGTCAAGCATCAAGATGGGTTACAATTGACTTATCCCTTGTCTATACATTATAGATGGGTTATTGATCTTGTAACCATGCCGACAGGAATATAAAATATACGGTATTTAGTGCTTTCAAGAGAGGATCTAACCAATCAAGTTGAAGGCAAAGCCTTAACAACTAAGACCACTCAAGTTATTTGTCATTTTCTTCTTGAAGATGTGTTTTGCAGATATGGTTGTGTGGGTAAAGTAATTGCAATTGGATGCTGATGAGGCACACAACTTCTTTGCTCAATTGGGTATCAAGTTTACTTTGACATTAGCCTACAATCCTGAAGGCAATGGAAAGAGTGAGAGAGATCATCAACCTATTCTCAAAGCTCTAGCAAAGTCTTGTAGAGGAAAGATCAAAGAATGGCCTAAAATGCTATCTTTTGCATTATGGGTTGAGTGGACTACTCACAGTTCAGTGATTGGCTATATGCCAGCTAAACTTATGCATGGACAAAAACCAATTATGCCAATTGAAGAATCTATTCTCACATGGAGTATTCTACCTTGGGAGGAAGGCATCAGTAGAGAAGAGTTGCTGACTTTGCGCACATGGCAGCTAAAAAGAAGTCCTGAAGATGTTCAAGCAGCTATTGAGAAGCTAGAGACATCAAGACTAAATAACAAAAGAAGATTTGATAAGTGACATCAACTTCGGCCAAGAGCAATTCAAGAAAATGACTAGGTACTTATCTATGACAACAGCCTAGACAATCAATATAGTGCTTCTAAGAAGATGGTAAAGTGTTGGCTTGGCCCATAAGTGGTAAAGATCATTCATGATAATGCCACATATTCATTGGCTAAATTGGATGGCACCAGCATAAAGATACTCGTATAGCTGGAAAAAGAATCAAGCTCTTCAAACGAAGAGAAAGTTCAACATATGAGTTAGAAGACTTGAATATAATTCAAGAGCATGGAGATATAGAGGAAGAAGAAGAGGCAATAGATGAAGACATTGACATGGCACAAGATACTTCTTCTGACACTACAAATCCATAAGACTTTGGCACATTCCAGAGAATGTGCAGGTTAGGAAGGGGTGGATGTCATGCCGCTACAGGCACACCATGTAAAAAATTATAGAGTGTGGCTTCCTTTTAGATTTAGAGAGCCAATGCCACTTTAGGCATTGATGTTAGTGTCCATGGTTCAAAATATTAGATTTTTTTGGACAAGCTTTTAGCCAATTTTTGATATTCTAGATAATATCTCTTGTCAAAATCCATAAAACTATAGACAACTTCTAGATTAGGATGACATGTAAAAGAAAGCATGTAGCTTTCAGCCAATTTGAGAGGTTTTTATGTAAAAAGAGAGATTGACGAAATTGTGCATCAGATTGTGATCAATATGATATAGTCTTTGGGAGTGTATATGGTGTGTCTTTTCTCTTCCTTTTGCGTCTCTACATATCTTCTCTCTCTACATCTCAACACCTGCTAAACATGTGAGTGTTGGTGTGGTCATTAAAGAACCTCGATATAGGGTTGTCATGAAGATGGGAGTCTATTTAGGATCTGCTTTTACTAATAATATGGCATAATACACTACAACATATAGACCCAATATCGAAGTTTAAAACGATGGAATTATTCATGGAAACAATTACCCCCGTCATCACTATTAGCGATGTGATGAATTCGTCACTATTAGTGTCTCTATTTCCATCGTTATTAGTGTCACTATTAGAGTTGCTATTTGCGTCGCTATTAGCGTCATTATTTGCGTCGCTATCCGAAATAACGATGCAAATAGCGATGCTAATAGTTGCTATCTGAAATAGCGACACAAATAGCGATTCGAATAGTGACACAAATAGCGACTCTAATAGTGACACTAATAGCGATGCTAATAGCGACACTAATGGAGACGCTAATAGCGATGCTTTCAGAGTAAATTTCCAACGCAAATAGCAACGGTTACAAAGGGGAAAAAAATTAGGTGGTAGGGCATGCAGCCTTGCTACCCTTCTAGCTATATGCACTAAATATTCTTGTATAAGTCATCTTATATCTCTTCTTTCTTGGCCTCACCCTCAATATCAATGGATGGAGGTGTTTCAATATCAAAAGAATCAAGCTCATCCTCCTTCTCAAACTCCATTTTGTGAGCTCAGACTAGTTGTTGTACTCCAAGTAGCTTCCTAAAATGAACAGATTTATCTTTATCAAGTGATTTGGTAAAGATATATGCTACATGGTCTTCCGTCTTCACATAAAGTAGATCAATCTATCCTGCAAATACCATTTCCCTGATGAAATGGTAATGAATCTCTATGTGTTTGGATCTAGCATGATAGACGGGGTCGCTAGCCAGTATCACATTATTGAGATTGTCACAATGCAATGTGACTTTGGTGTCCAACTGAATACCCAAATCATGTAGCAGTTTCACAAGCCAAACTTCTTCTCATAACGCTAAGGATGCACCCTTGTATTTTTCCTCTGTATACTAGATAAGCATCATCTCTTCAGGGTCTCTTCTGGGCATATCTCAAGGACCTTAGGGCGCAACCTCCTGTCATAAAAATCCCTAACATTGGTCACTCTAATGGTTGGCATTGAGGAAATTGTACCTCAATGTCTCACGTTGCGCTTGTCATGGTCATACATGTCTTTAGCATAGATCTCATCGAAATCAATCCTGCCACCTTAGGGATTTTAAAATCTAGTATATGAGCCTTCTCTCCATCAAATCTTTCGTCAGTTGCTTAGGTCAAATGATGTATGTTGCATGATGGGGAGACTTGTAACCCATAAGCATAGTGAGGAGAGTGGAGAAGCTAGAAAGCTATAAAGACATGTACTTGGTTCACTTTTCATCTAATGCTATTGTAGTTTGTACTTAGAGTCTGTGTTCCTGTCCACTCAAGATTGTGTTTATGAGTCCAAGATAATCTATCTTGGAACCTAATTTACTTGAGTGAAAGTCTGTGTCTAGTCATTAGTCTTCATGACTCTTGCTTATGAGTTTAAGCCTCCACAGCCAAACTGTGTTCAAGATCCATGTTTCTCAACAAAAGAGAGAAGAGAAAATGCACTTACCTCAAAGCTTGAAGAAGAATCCTTCCGAGCTTCTCTCCTTCTTTTTCTTCTCCTTCACAAGTTCCCTCCTTATCCTTTGTGATTTTTTCCCTCTCTTTTAGTGGATGCGGTAGGGCAATGGCAGTGGTAATGGCAACGGTAGTTTCTCTCTCTCTCTCTCTCTCTCTCTCTCTCTCTCCCTTCAGTTGATATCTCTCCATTCTTCTCTCTATACATCTCTTCATTTAAAAAAAGAAAGAGAGAAGTAAAGAAAAGAGAAAAGCAAAGAGAGAAGAGAGAATGCACTTACCTCAAAGCTTGAAGAAGAATCCTTTCGCATTTCTCTCCTTCTTCTTCTTCTTCTTCTTCTTCTTCTTCTTCTTCTTCATGGGCCCTCCTTCTTCTTTGCAATTGTCCTCTCTCTTTTTGTGGTGGATTGGCGGTGGCAATGACCTCTCTCTTTCTCCCTCTCAATCTCCCTTGCATTGATCTCTCTCACTTCTTCTCTCTATACATCTCTTCATCAACAAAAAGAAAGAGAGAAGTAAAGAAAAGAGAGAAAAAAAAGAGAGAAGAGATAATGTACTTACCTCAAAGCTTGAAGAAGAATCCCTTCGTACTTCCCTCCTTTTTCTTCTCCTTCACTGACTTCCTTCCTTCTTTGTGGATGGCGGCGGTGGTGGTGGCTTCTCTCTCTCTCTCTCTCTCGCTTGTTTACAAACCTGTAAAATGTAATGTCGGATTTCAACACTTTTTTTGTGAAAACCCTCTCTCTTCCCTTTTTTATTTATCCATAAGACTCTCTTCCTTCCCCTCCCTTCTTCTCTCTATTTCTCTCTCTCCTTCCCTCCCCACTCTCACTCAATGCATCTCATTGCAAAGACAATCAAAGATAGAAAATAAAAAGCTTAATAAACAAAGATATTGAAAGAAATGTCACCCTACCTCTCTTTATTTCTCTCTGCCCCCTCTCCCTTTACTTTTCTTTTTTAACCTTCTCTCCCTTGATCACTCACCCTCACACACTCTCTTCCTCACACTCTCTCACTCCCTCTCTCAAGCACATACTAGCAAGAAAAAGAAGAGAAGAAGAGAAGAAGAAGAGTCTCTTATTGCCACACACCAAAGAATGAGCTCTCATTCACTTTTTGAACTTTCTACACATGCCCTAAACTCCCATGGGTGCCCATCTCCCTTTTTTACATGATTGGTCATTGTTGCAAGGTCCTTTTTTCCATTCCCTTCTACTTGGCCTATTTCTTTAGTTTATGCCCTTCTACCCTTTTACAATTTGCATAGGAGGGATCTTGACACTCTTTTACAAAAATTTTGGGGAGCCTTTCACTTAAAAACACGCTTTTGCCTTTAGCTTGATTTTATAGGCCATCCTTGTGCCTTTGCTTGTTCTCCATCATCCTACTTCTTCCATTACCTCTGTATTTTACTTTTTTTTCTTTTGTCTCGAGCTGGGGTTAACATTACTCTCCTCCTAGTATAGTGCTAGTCCCATGGCACTGGTGGAGAGTGGTAGGAAGGAGGGCTGCATATAGCCCATGGTGGCTTTTTTTGAGTATGTATACAAGCCCTTGCAGGGGTTGATGTTGGGTGGATTAGCCCTTGAAATTGGAGATAACGTTGGGGTGGCTCCCTCTTTGCTATTGGCCATGGTGAGATTTTTTTTTTGAAATTGAATATCATGTTGGATGGCTCCTTGCGTGGAGAGGGACGATAACGAGACGATAAGGAGTGCTAGTTGGGGGAATTGACTTTGTCAGATGCACAATACAAAATAAATAAACAAATAAATAAAATTTTCAACAACCACCACACAAATCACACACAAAACCACACAATACACAATATGCCTCTTATAGCTCAAACAAACTATAAATCCAAATCCGGATAGAGCATCACTCTAACGAAAATTTGAAAAGCACCAACAATTCGCAAAAAAATCAAAACAAACTTTGAAGACAAATCCAACATCATGGAAACTTCATACCTTGATAGCCTTGGACCATCACTAGGCACTTCGACATCCAAATTCCCTAACTTCACAAGTTAGCACGTCAAGAGTTTGCACTCCCACATGCGACCCTCCTCTCTCCTCACTCACAAGATACAATTGGAATTGAGGGGGAAGGACCTTACCTCTCCTCTCATACCTCCTTATATAGTTTTTACAAGTTCTCTCACATACATTAGGCTTTTTTCCTTCAGCTTTTGCCTTTTGCTTTTCTACTACTTTTCACTATTTTCATTTTTTATGCCCTATGCCTATTTGCAACTTGTTTGGATCATAACTTTGTCATATGATCTCTGAATATAGTCATCTAGGTACTCAAAATGATCAAATGCATCTGGTCGACAAGGTAGCATAGGCAAAATTATGAAAATCCATAAAAAATGGGCAAAAATATCAATTTTTGTAAATAACATCATTTTTCTCCATCTTTTATCTTAGACGACTTATTCTCTTCCTTGGCCTATATGTTCTTGTAGGTGCATACACTTTCAACACACATGTCCTCTTTTTCTTCAAGAAATACTCGCTGACGATGTAAAACTTATGACCTTTTCCTTTGATCCTTAAGTCTTCAAAATAAACATTCTCTGGATATGAACCTGTTTTTTATGCAGTGTGCCCTAGTAAAAATATGGTTTTTTTAAATGAACTCTGTGCCCAATCATTCATGATTTGGAAAAATATGCAATCTTGGATCGTGGTATGCAGCCAATCAATTGATGCTACACACAAAAATAATGTATGCATTGAAGAAAGTGTGCCTAGCCTATCTACATGTGATCGTGCGTTATGCAAAATGCAAACAAAAGTTCATTAATTATTTTAGTCCTTAGTCTCACCTCTCAACTCTCAGCAAGAAAATATGTTATACTCTGCTCCACCCATCCAAAATCTCACAATCTCTCTGGAAATGATGGTCCTCAAGATGTTGACCAAATAAGAACAACCCATCTCACAATTGTCGGTGTTCTTCAGGACCCTCTAACTCACTCAACCACTTTACACACTCAACTAGAGGTTCCTAACTTTATGATGAGCATCCCAAATATTGTGCATGCAAGAAATGTGTGTGTTCAATGACATGTGCTCTACAAAATGACAAAGTAAATTGTCACACAAACAACTAAGCTACTAGAAAGCAAACCTAACTACAATTTGACTAGGGATTTTGAGTTTTCAGAAAAATGCTTGACAACGGATCCATGTTTTGAAATTGAAGATGGTTTTGGACGGATCCATCTTTTGGTCCTTCGCAGATGCCTTCTCTTGCATGGATGATGGGGCCTCCAAAGCTGGTGGTTGGGACCTTTATTTGTACCTGAAAAGAAAAAAAGGTGCACTACTTGAGGGTGTCTGCTTTGTTGTGTGGTGCATTGTGCTTGTGCTAGTGGAATTGGGAGTTGGGTTGAACCACATGCAATGAACCACATGCAAAAGTATGGGTGTTGTCCCCCACTTGAAGACTTAGTGTGTGCATATATCTCAGAATGATAGGTCTAACCATAGGCGAGTGTTACCTCCCTAGGTATGTCCTGCCCTTGATGTGCCCTAAGCATGAAATGGAGGATCAAAATGAAACTAGGGGGTTAGGGACGACCGATAAAAGCCACCAGATGCATCTAACTTGAGAGACCCCTAGGTGCAATGACTGTGGCCTATGTGGGGTAGACTGTTGTTCGTTGTTATTTCTTCACTTTTCATCTATTTTTTTTTTTTGGATTACATAGGCAAGAAGAGAGCTAAGATTTTTCATCCAAGTGGGGTGGAGAAGGGGGCCTAAGAGACTTATTTATGAATTGTTGACTCTATAAGTACCCCTTGAGGTTCAGGCGGGACTTGCAAAGTGGTGGTAGAGTGAAATGGATGATTGCAATGCGTAAAGTAGCTATCATTCCTATCTTCTAGAAGGGATAAACAAAACGAGGGGAGAAAAGCAGCGTGCATTATTAGTTAAGCCATGGGGCAGCTCTCTATGGCGTTGGGATCAAAGAAAAGGGGTGGAAGGTTGCATTCTTGTGGGGCGGGATTTTGCCTAAGTAGGATCCTAAGTAGCCCTCCGTGGACATTGGGGTCAAAATCTAGTCCTATTCTTTGGGGGTATGGCATGAATATCTTGTTGTTGCACTCAAATGGGAGGGTGTTGTAGACCACTGCCCAAGTATCCATATTTATGTCACAGAGGTGACTTGTCCAGGTAGGTTGGCACTCCTAGCCCAACACTGATCTTGAGACCTCAAAAATTTTGTCCTGCCAAAATTTCGCATCCTCTGTGTCCTAGATGGTGGGTTTTTGCTCTCTCTCCACCATCTGCCATTTTTCCCTAAGCAATTTATTTTTGATATCGATTACCTCTTCCACCACCTTAATAGGTAAAATCCTACGCAAGTTAGCGGGGAACTAGAAGTTCAGGTTGAAGGGGTTTCTGGAGGTCTCCTATTGTTCCCAAATCACCAAATCAATGTGGAAACTTGATGGGATAGTATCTTGGCTCGGTGGAATGGGCGCGGGTGGTGCTTGAATTGGTTTGGCATTTAGCCTTTTCCTTACTTCCTCCACCATTTTTTTTCATTTTTCCTAAAGTGTGGCTCTTCTTTCTTAAGAGATGTTCACCTATTGTTGTTGTTCTAGCCATGTTGAGGAGGGAGGTGTCCACCTTTTTTTGGTATTCTGACCGTGGTGGGGAGGGAGGCTTTAATCTAGCCTCTTCCTCTTGTCAAGCTTTAATGCATCCACCTCTTCTGGGGTCAAGCATGCTTGTAACAAATACTTTCTTTGTTCTTTGGAGCCTAGGCGAGACTCCCACTGGTTGCATTGGCATCTGCATATCTGCCTTTAGGGCCCTACGTGCAATCCCTAGCTTCTTCTTAAGTGTCTCAACAACCTCCCTTTTCTCTGGTCTGAGTGACGTCGAGTAGCATATTGAGGAAGGCACGTTGCTGGGCCTTGAAACTTATGTGGATGGCTGTTGCTCTTCTTTCAGCCAATACT